>NC_080181.1:34578987-34878987 GCF_950295315.1 Erinaceus europaeus | reverse complement strand
CACTCATCTGTTTTGGGCACCTGGGTTGCTTCCAGGTTTTAGCTATTATGAATTGTGCTATTATGAACATAGGTGAACACATCTTTTGGGTTGGGCACTATGGAATACTTGGGGTATATCCCCAGGAGAGGAATTACTGGGTCATATGGAATGTCCATGTCTAGCCTTGTGAGAGTTCTCCACACTGCTCTCCACAGAGGCTGGACAAATTTACATTCCCACTAGCAGTGAAGAAGAGTTTTTCTGTCCCCACAGCCTCTCCAACATTTGTTGCTGTTCTCCTTTTTGATGTATGCCATTCTCACAAGGGTAGGTGGTATCTCAATGTTGTCTTTATTTGCATTTCTCTGATAATCAGTGACCTGGAGAAAATTTTCATATGTTTGTTAGCCTTTTGGATCTCTTATGTAGTGAATGATCTATTGATATCCTCTGCCCATTTTTGAATGGGGCCATAAGCTTTCTGGTGCTAAGTTTGCTGAGCTCTTTGTATATTTTGGTTATTAGTCTCTTGTCTTATGTAAGGCATGTGAAGATCTTCTCCCATTCTGTGAGGAGTCTCTTTGTGTAATAGTTTCTTTGGCTGTGCATAAGCTGTTCAATTTGAAGTAGTCCCATTTGTTTGTTTTTGCTTTAGTCTTCCTTGCAATTGTGTTTGCTTCATCAATGATGACCTTGAGGTTTATGTGGGAAAGTGTTCCATCAATGTTTTCCTCTAAGTATTTGGTATTTTCTTGTCTAACATACAGGTCCTTGATCCATTTGGAGTTGAATTTTCTTTCTCGTGAGATGAAGTCGTTCAGGCTCATTGTTCTGCATGTTTCAACCCAGTTTTCTCAGCACCATTTACAGAAGAGAGTCTCCTTCCCCCATTAATACTTTGGGCTGCCTTATCAAAGGTTAGGTGTCAATAGGTGTGGGGGTTTAGTTCTGGACTTTCAATTCTGTTCCATTGTTCTGTGTGCCTATGTTTGTTCCAGTACCAGGCTGTTTTGATGGTGAAGGCCTTATACTATAGTTTAAGATCTGGGAACGTGATGCCTTCATTTCTATTTCTTTTCCTCAAGATTGTTTTCTGGTTCCAGATAAATCATTGTAGTTTTTGTTCTATTCTCTTAAAAAATCTTGGTGGAACTTTGATGGGTATCACATTAAATTTGTATATGGCTCTGGGGAGAATATTCATTTTGATGATATTTTTTATTCCAATCCATGAGCATGGGATGTCTTTCCATTTCTTGGTATCAGTTTCTTTTCCTTGAATAGTGACTCATAGTTTTCAGTATGCACGTTTTTCATTTCTTTGGACAGGTTTATTCCTAGGTATTTTATAGATTTAGCTCCAAAAGTGAATGGGAGTGATATCTGGATGTCTTCTTGTTCAGATTTAATGTTTGCATAAAGAAATGCCACTTTTTTTTGGTTTTTTATTTACTTTTTCATTATTTTAATGAGGAAGTGTAGATACGGGGGGAGAGAGAGAGAGAGAGAGACCAGACACTGCTTATCTCTGGCTTATGGTGGGGCTGGGGATTGAACCTGAGATCTCAGAGCCTCAGGCTTGAAAGGCTTTTGCATAACCATTATGCTGTCTTCCCAGTCCAATACTACTGATTTTTGTACATTGATTTTGTAGCTTGACACTTTGCTATATTGCCTAATAACTTGCAGTAGATTTCTTTCTGGATTCTTTAGGTTTTTCTATGTATACTATCATATCATCTACAAATAATAAGAGCTTGACTTCTTCTATTCCAATCTGTATTCATTTGATTGCAATGTCAAGAACGTTCAATAATATGTTGAAGAGTAATGGTGATAGTGTACATCCCTGTCTCATCCCCTATCTGGGGGAAATGCCTTCAGCTTCTGTCCATTGAGTATGATATTTGCTGTAGGTTTGGACTCTACTATCTTGAGGAATTTCCCATCTATTCCCATATTTTGTAGTGTTTTGAGCATGAATGGGTGTTGGATTTTGTTTTCAAAGGCTCTCTGCATCTATTGAGATAATCATGTGGTTTTGAATTTTCTTTTATTGATGTGGTGAATGACATTGATTGACTTACGGATGTTGAACTAGCCTTGTATTCCTGGGATAAATACCACTTGGTCGTGATGAAAAATCTTTTGACATATGTATGTTTGGCCAGGATCTTGTTTAGTATTTTGGCATCTATGTTCATCAGAGATATTGACCTATGGTTTTCCTTTTTTGTTGTGTCCCTATCTGCTTTTGATATCAGGGTGATGTTGGCTTCATAGAAGGTGGTAGGGAGTGTTCCTGTTTCTTTGATCTTGTGGAAAAGCTTTAGAAGTATAGGTATTAACTTTTACCTGAAGTTAATGTAGAATTCATTTGTGAAGCAATCTGGTCCATGAATTTTGTTTTTGGGAGATTTTTAATAACTCTTTATCTGTTATTGGTGAATTTAGGTTTTGTAGTTCTTCTTGGTTCAGTTTTGTAAGGGCATATGTTTCTAGGAATTCTTCCATTTCTTCCAGATTCTCTAGCTTGGTGGCTATAGCTTTTCACAGAAGTTTCACATGATTTTTTGGATTTCTGTGGTGTTAGTTTTGATATCTTCTGTATCATTTACAATTCTACTGATTTGAGTCTTCTCCAACTTTTTTTTTTTACTGAGTCTGGCTTAGGTTTTGTCAATCTTGTTTAATTTTTCAAAGAACCAAAATTTGGCTTCATTGATCTTTTGTATGGTTCTCTTATATTCGATGTTGTTTATTTCTGCTCTAGTTTTAGTGATTTCTGTCCGTCTGGTTGCTTTAGGGTTCCTTTGATCCTCTTCCACTAAGTCCTTAAGGTGTGCAATAAGGTCATTTATTCTGAGCTTTTTCTTGTTCTTTAAATATGATTGTATGGCTGTGAGTTTCCCTCTGAATACTTCTTTCATTGTGTCCCAAATATTTTGATAGCTTGTGTCTTTATTATCATTTGTGTCCAGGAACATTTGAATTTCTTTTTTTTTTTTATTTATTCCCTTTTGTTGCCCTTGTTGTTTTATTGTTGTAGTTATTATTGTTGTTGTCGTTGTTGGATAGGACAGAAAGAAATGGAGAGAGGAGGGGAAGACAGAGAGGAGGAGATAAAGATAGACACCTGCAGACCTGCTTCACCGCCTGTGAAGCCACTCCCCTGCAGGTGGGGAGCCGGGGTTCGAACCGGGAACATTTGAATTTCTTGCTTGAGTGTCTCTCTGACCCAGTGGCATGTGGTATGTTGTTGAGTTTCCAAATTCTGTGTCTTTTAATGATTTTTGTTTTTTGTTAAATGTTACCTTTACTCCCCTGTGGTGTGAGAAGATACTTGGGATGATTTCAATGCTCTTTAATTTGTTTATGTTGTCTTTGTGGCCTAACATGGTATATCCTTGAGTATGTGTTGTGTGGATTTGAAAAGAATGTGTATTCCAGTTTTTTTTGGGTGAAGAACTCTGAAAATGTCCGGAGGTTTAGTCTGTCCATATCTTCATTTAATTCTCTTCTTTCTTTGTTCATACTCTGCTTCATTGATCTGTCTAAGTGTGAGAGTGGGGTGTTAAAGTCTCCCACTATTATACTACTATTGATATGTTTTTGTAGTTCTTTCAGTAGGTGTTTTATGTATTTGGATTGTTGATCATTGGGTGCATAGATGTTAATAATTCTTAAGTCTTCTTGGCTGATTGATCCTCTAATCATTATGTAATGTGCTTGCCTAGCTTTAATTACTTTATTTAATTTAAAATGTATTGTGTCAGAGATGAGAATGGCTGTTCCTGCCTTTTTTGTGTGGTACATTATCCTATATGATAGTTTTCCATTCATTCACTTTATGTCTGTGTTTGTCTTGTTGAGTCAGATAGATTTCTTGCAAGCAGCATGTAGTTAGATTATATTTTCTGATCCATCCTCCCACTCTGTGCCTTTTGATGGATGATTTTAAGCCATTGACATTTATTGATACTATGGATTTAATGTATTTTAGTGCCATTATTCAACAATTTTTTAATTTGCTCTGATATATGGAAAGCATTATGTTGATGTTATTGTTTATAAGAGGTCTTTTATTACCTCTTTCAGGGCAGGCTAGGTTATGGTTGCCTCCTTTAACTGTTGTCTGTCTGAAAAGGTTTTCATCATTCCATCTAGTCTGAATGAAAGTCTAGCAGAATATATTATACTTGGTTGAAACTATTTTTCATTCAGGACTCGATAGATATCTTGCCATTCTTTTCTGGCTTAGAGTTTGAGTGAAGAAGTCTGCTGATAGTCTTATGTTTTTTCCTTTGTATGTAACTTTTTGTTTTTCTCTTGTAGCCTTTAGGATCCTTTCTTTATGCTTACTTATTTTCATTGTAACTATGATGTATCTTCTGTACTCTCTGTCCCTCTTGAATCTTAACGTCCCCTCTGTTGTTTAGGTCTCTGAAGATTTATTTTATTACTTCCTCTAAAATGTTTACTTCCCCTTCCTCTCTTTCTTCCTCTGGCAGGCCAATGATATGAATGTTACTTCTTTTGAGATCTTCCTATATGTCTAAGTTGTTGTTTTCAGTGTCTCTCAATCTCTTTTTGGACTCTTTTACCTCTTCCTTAGTTTTCTCTAGCTCATCCTTTGTCTGGTTAATTCTGTTTTCTGATTATATTAATCTGCTTTCCCTTCCCTCAGCTTCTTTCTTCAGTTCAGTTATAGTATTAGCTTGTTCTGCTAATTGACCTTTTTTCAGCTATTTCAGCTTTCATTTTTTTATTACCTCGAGGTAGCTTGCATTTTCTTTGAGGTTCTCCTCTGATGTTTCCCTAATTCTGATAGCTTTTTCCTCCATAGTTGTTTTCATTTCTGTGATTATTAAGTTTACTATTGCTTGCATATTTTTCTTAACTATGGTTACTTCTGACTGATTTGGAGTTTCTTCTGGGTTCCTGTCTTGATTCATTGTAGTAGCAGTTTTATTTGTTCTTGGTTTAACAATTTTTTATTGATGTGTTTTTTATTTTTCTGTTCTGTTGTTGTTGGTATGCTTCTAAATTCTGCTTATAAGACCTTCTGTTTTGATCATCACATTAGGTTTGCTTGTATTACTTACTATGTGGTCTATTTACATAATCACTGTTTTACCTGAGTCCCACCCTGCCTGTAGGGTATTGGTTTAATCCCCACTGGTTATACGGAAGCTTTCTATGTTCTGTTTGTGGTCTTTTTTTTGCTCCGCCCCCTCTTCTAGTCATTTCCTTTCCCTTGCCACTTCTGGTGAAGAGATACATAAAAGACGATGTATCTGATTAATAAATGAGATACTGCTTCCCAGCTCAGCCATGAGTCCCTGATCATCTCTCTACCACCCGTGAAGCTAGCCCAGACCAACATATGGTACCCGAACAGGGACACACAAGCAGCAGACCTAAGAAGACCAGATAAGCCACTTGGCTATCCATCCGTCATGGCCTGCCTTTCTACTTATGAAGAGGTTTCCCAAAGCTTCTACTCTTTCTTTGTGAGACAGTTTCTCTGTCTCTGGAACATTTTGCTCTGGGCCACACGTTGGTTCTCTGACCAGAAACTTTGGTTCCTTATGACCGTGATCATAGAGCTTGGGAGATGCACAGAGATTTCTCCTTGGACTTTCTAGATTCCCTCTCCCATTTTTCCTGAGGAGAAGGATTACATTTTGCTCCAGGACACACTTTGGTTTCTTATGACTGTGATTGTAGAGCTTGGGAGATGCATGGAGATTTCCCCTGGGACTTTCTGAACTCCCTATCACATGTTTTCCAGGAAGAAAGACTACTCTAAATTGAAGAGCATTCTCCAGTACCCTGGCAGTTTGTAAGAATGGAGACACGTGGTTAGTTCTACCCTCCTGATTCAATTCTGTCTTCAATGTGAAGACGCTTTTTAAGATGGATGCCTGCAATCCTACAGGAACCATCAAAAGCATCCTAAATGGAACTTTGAGGAGGTTTTTGGACTAGGATGCCCTCTGGGGACTCATGATGCTACATGGTGAGATCTGGATAATCTGGTTCAAGGTGAAATAAGCAAAAACTGCCTACCACTTTTCTCTCAATTCCCCCTTTGTTGTTCTCTCTGAATATCTTAAGTTTGCTGTCTGCTTTCAGTTGTGTTTTGTAAAAAAGTGATTTTAATTACTGAATTTTTGTATAACCCATTTTTCTGTGAGTATTATGAAATTTAGTTGACTTAAAAAAATGCTGGAAGCAGCCATGATCTCTAGATCATGATCCATAAACAGTCCAAAAATTGTGTTTTTTTCTTTTTTGATTTTTTACTTATTGGAAACATTTAATCCTGAAAACTGTATGAGTATGGGTGGGGTAGATAACACAATGATTATGCTAATGATTCTCTTGCCTGAGGCTTCTAACCATAGTCCTTCTATTGAGCTTATGATGTTTAAACAACCTTAAAAAGTTTTGTTTCACAAGTAAGTGAATTGCAGCTGTCGTCTTCACATGAAAAAACATCTGCTCAAATGGAACCCCAGGAAATCCATTTGGACCCCTGTTCTCTGACATCACCCACAAAATGGCATGACTACAATGCACCTCCCAAAACCAATTATGTGACCTCGCAAGACCTGAAGAAACAGATTCACAGACTCCAAAGCTCACTCTCTACAGAAAAGCGGAATTCCGGTGGCTGATCTTCCCCATCAAGACAGACGTGCAGCATTTCATCCCTTAGCATTTCTTCCATGGTCATATGCTTTGGACTGACACTTCTATCAGACTTACTGGAACACCTCTTGGACACTTTATACAACTTTACAGCAGTTTCCCTTTACACTTCTGGGTTTCTCAAAGACTGACCGCAGCAGTCCATGGACTTTGCAGCCAGAAGCATTGGGACTCTATAGGCCACAGCCCCTCACCTGCAGGCCCTGCACCCCAGAGGCAGGAAAGCCCCCCCCCCCCATTAATAGGTCATGCCCACAGAGGCAGGAAATGCCCTTTCGCCTGCTAGGCCTTGCCCTTTAAGGTAGGAAACACCCCCCCAGCCTCCCCTTGGCATCACACTGCTTCTTGCTGCTCTCTTACTTGTTCCTCCATGTCTTCTGCCAGCTCTTTTGAAAATGTTTGTACTATATAGGTTTCTGTTCACCCCACACTCCTGATACTATGAACATTAGTTAAAAAGAAAGGGGGAAATGTTGGTATGCTTCTAAATTCTGCTTATAAGACATTCTGTTTTGATCATCATATTAGGTTTGCTTATATTACTTACTATGTGGGCTATTTACATAATCACTGTTTTACCTGGGTCCCTCCATGCCTGCAGGGTATTGGTTTAATCCCCTCGGGTTAGATGGAAGCTTTCTATGTTCTGTTTGCGCTCTTTTTTCCTTCGCCCCCTCTCCTAGTCATTTCCTTTCCCTTGCCACTTCCGGTGAAGAGATGCTTAAAAGGCGATGTATGTGATTAATAAATGAGATACTGCTTCCCAGCTTATCCATGAGTCCCTGGTTGTCTCTCTACTGCCCATAAAGCTAGCCCAGCCTGACATATTGTTCTTCAGTTGTTGTGTTTTGAGTACAAGCCACACTATACTAAATACCTTTATGAAAAATGCAGTCAACAACCTCTGAAATTACAACAGTAGTAACTGAAGCAATGATTGATGCAATTTAACTAATACCTGTTAGCCAAAAAATGCCTCCAGTCCAAGAAAAATAGCAACCAAATCCAAATGAGAAAGAGAAAGGAAAACAGGGAAAGCAAGAATTGACGATTTTGTAAATCTATGGTCCACTGTAAATTCCTGGGGTAGAAAGAGGAGGAAGGGAAGTAGAGAAGAGACACACTCACAAAGATTCCACTCTGAGTAACATTTATCCCCCAAAATAATTCACAAATGAGTATCAGTGAATTCAGAAAGCAAAAGAAGGAGCAAGGAAGAAAAGAAGTCAAGGACAAGGGAAAAAATGCAGTGAAAGGAAAGTTTTTTTTTTAATTTGCTAGGAGGAGGGAAAAATACAAGAGTGGATGGAGGAGGTAGAGTGAGATAAGTTCCTCTCACAATGGATAGGAAACCCAATCACCTAGCAATGGAAAAAACAATAACAGTTAATTTTGGTCAACCTGAAGGAGGGGAGGAAGGGACAGACATATAAATAATAGTAATAATAAAATAGAATAGAGTTAAAAAATCATAACAATCAGTCTGCAGCTTGGGCAGCTCCAGACTGGCTCAGGCAGCTTGAGCAAAGGCAGCCAACTGTTAAAAAAACAAATCAACGTCCAGGTAGTCTTTCCCAGGCAAGGGTAGGCTCTGATTAGTCAGATGTTTTGTCACTGAAATATAGCTCCAGGTACTTAGAAATAAAGAGAGATAGAGAGAGAGAGAGAGAGAGAGAGAGAGAGAGAGAGAGAAGGAAATCAAATAGGAAAAGAATTGGAATCATACCCTTGGTGTGTCAGGAATCTTGGTAAAGAAAAATGCTTAGTGGGAAGCCTCCTAGGAGCAGCTCTCCAGCTCCTGGTGTCTGCTTATGGGATGGGAGGGGAAGGGGTGCACTTCAGAAATAATCAAAAGATTTCTTTTTTCTCTGTTTTCTAACCCAAGATTGAGTTATAGTCACCTCTTTGATGTCACATTTAGGACCCTTTATTCACCATCCTGCTGATGGCCCAGTATCCTACCCTTTTATGTGTGCCATGTATATGTTAAGCAAATGAAGATATGATGCCTATCAACTCAGCAGTGCTATGTTTTTGCTTAAGTTCTTTCCTCTCTTCACTCCTGCTATCATTGTCCCACCCTTCCCAATAGGGATGCTCTTTTTTATATTTTTATTAAAGGGTTAATGGTTTACAGTATATACAGTTGTTGGTGTATGTGTGAACTTCCCAGTTTTCTGAAAAACACTCTCACACCCTGCCTAGGTCTTCCTCCACTATCATGCATCAGGACCTAAAATTCCCCCCTCCTATCCCAAAGTCCTTCACTTTGGTTCAATACATTAAACCCAGTCCTCTGTCCAAAAGTAGGAAGATAATATTAACAGAATATTCATCAAAGAAAAGATCCAAAAGGCCAGTAGATACATGAAAAAAAAAATTCCAAGTCACTGATTATAAGAGAAATGCAAATTAAGGCAACAATGACATACCACTTCACTCCTATGATGCTCTTTTATTTTATTTTATTTTGTTTACTTGGTAGATTATTTTCTTTTAATTCTTTATTTGAAAAAATGGAGATATTGAAATGATCATAGGATGAGAGGGGTATAATTCCACTTAATTCCTACCACTAGAACTCCCTATCCTATCCTGCCTGCCACTCCTCCCCCCACTCCCTCCATTGCCACCCCTCTGAAAGCTCTCTTATTCCTTATCCCTCTGGGAGTATGGACCCAGGACCATTATGAAGTGAAAAAGGTGGAAAAATCTAACTTCTGTAATTGCTTCTCCACTGAACATGAGCATTGTCAGGTTGATCCATACTTCCAACCTGTCTCTCTTTCCTTAGTGGGGCAGGGATCTGGGTAAGTGGAGATCCAAGACCCATTGGTGGGGTCATCTGCCCAGTGAGGTCCAGTTGGCATCATGGAAGCATCTGGAATCTGGTGGCTGAATGGGAGCTCAGATATAAAGCAGAACAAATTGTTGACTAATCATGAACCTAAAATCAAGAATATTGCAGATGAAGACTTGGTGTCTCCATTTTGGAAAAAGCTAGTATGTCTATTTTAGGTATATTCCAAGGGGCCCATGTCTTTACTAATTTTTCCTGAGCCTGACATCCAACATGCAGGTGGACCCAAGTTATTGTCTGGGGAGATGGTATCAGAGTTGGAAAAAGGACTAGAAAGTTGAATCAGGGAAAAGAGTAGCTCCCAAATATGGTAAAAGTATGTAGATATTGTTAACTATAAACCCTACCGGTTTGATCTGGGGCCCATATTTACTACAGGAGCCTATGTGGTCTTTGTATCTGTGATGCTCTTTTATTTACCAGAAACTCCAGCTGTTCTCTAATGAAATTTATGGAATTGTTTTGTTGTGATTATTTTTTTTTCTCTTGGAGAGGCAATATTCCATGGCTAAGTGGCCATACCTCTGCTCCTGAAGTCTCTGAAGTTCTATCTTCATATGAACCTAGTCATCTGCTTTCTTATGAGCTCTGTAGTGAGCAGGAAAACTGAGGGGACAAACTGACATTTCAGCATGTTATAGTTGTGACCACTCTCTTCAGTGTGGACATTCAAGCTACCATTTTCTCAGATAAACTCATTCTGCTACTCCTTTCGCCAAACATTCCATAGATCTAACATTTTATTTAGACCTTTCCTTTCATAGTATTCTCTAATTCCATTCCAGGTGGTCCACTCCCCAATAAAGTCCCCAAACCTAGATATAGTCCAGGTCCCCTGAGATAGAGCATAGGTTCACACATGACCATAAACTAGGGAAAAATATATACCTGAAAGCAGAAGTACACAAGAGCATGCAGGGAATACCCTCCAACACTTCATCTGCACTATGCCAGTCTTTAGGTCCATGATTACTCAACAATTTGTTTGGCTTTGTATGTTAACTCTCTTTTCAGCCTCCAGGTACCTGATGCCAGCAAGATGCTGACCAGACTTCCCTGGATGGACAACCCACCAATGCTTCCTGGATCTGTTCTTCCCCAGAGCCCCACCCTACCAGGGAGAGATGCAGACTGGGAGTATGGGTCGACCAGTCAACGCCCATGTTCAGCGGGGAAGCAATTACAGAAGCCAGACCTTCCACCCTCTGCAACCCACAATGACCCTGGATCGATACTCCCAGAGAGATAGAGAATGGGAAGCCTATCAGGGGAGGGGATGGGATATGGAGATCAGGTTATGGGAATTGTGTTGAACTGTACCCCTCTTATTCTATGGTTTTGTTAATGTCCCCTTTCTTAAACAAACACAAAAAAAGCTATTTTACTGCTCTCTTCATATCCCAGATAGAACATACAGAATATTAGGTATTAACCCTCTTGAAGTCTACCTCCCCCTGCAAAAAAATAATAAATTACTTTTTTATTCATTTTGCTATCTTTTTCTTCAAATGAAACAATGACCTCTACTCTTCTCAGTAGATATTTATATTTATGAAAAAATGTATGCATAAGTCACTATAAATGGTCTAATGTAATCTTCACAACAATCCTATCTACGCTTTTTTCAGATGAGAAACTTTGATACAAGAGGAAAATTTTTGTCAAAGTTGTACAAATATCAAATAGTGGACATGAGGTTGGAAGCTAGAAAAAAATGGTACCAAGATCCAATAAATACGTCAGATGATATTATGAGTAATTTCTAGAAATTCTGGATTTCATCTTGTATTATTTTTATTTTTTAACTACTTTTAAATCTTTATTCATGTATCATTGAATATCTAGAGAGAGAAATTGGGAGGGGAGGGAAAGAGACAGTGCAGCAATGCTTAACACTTATGAAACTTTCTCCCTTTCGGTGGAGACCAGGGACTTGAACCTGTGTCCTTGCACACTGTAAAGTGTGTGCTTAACCAGGTGCACCAGTACCTAGTCCCTCTTGTCTTATGTTTCTAAGAATTATTTTTTCTTAGCAATTTCTCTTCCCATTGTTTTTATTTCCCTCACTCCAAAGCTAACCTTATCAAAGTAAGGACTGCTAAAGCTGAATAAAGGCAAGAGACTGGCATACTATAATGATGACTCTCTAGTCACTATCAGGCAACCTCATCAGAGGGGCCCTAGTTGGGGAATCCTGAGATTCCCAAATGTGGTGACACAGTATACTGGTGACCATGAATGGAAGTCCCAGCACATTGCTGACATCAGACTTGGTGACAGAGTATGCAGTGATCTGTGCAGGCACATGGTGGACTACTATGGGTGGATTCAGTCTGTGCTGGTGTACAAAGCATTGAGGCTGGGATGAAAAGACTTAAAAGTACAGCCATCCAGAACTCACACTGTCTTTGGCTGCTGCTTCTTCTCCTGGTCAGAAGCATCTCAGTGGAGGAGCACCATGGCTACTTCTCCTGGGAACTGAACACTAGTGACTCTACTAGCTGGTAAACTTTTAGACCCCTCTACATACATAAGCAATCTTTAACAGAGCAGATAATTGTTTATCTTATGGGACTAAACTTTTGATAACTATACTCAGACTTTATGGACCTAGTGTACTCTTAACCCTTGATGATAAGTGCTTATTTTGCTTTTTACCTGTTTTACCCTAATAAGCCTTGTATTGTTTAAACCAGTTCCCAGCTCCTAATGTGAATCCTTTCACACACCACAAGCCGCCCCTCAAACCCTTTTTACATTAAATTACAACAACCAAACAGACATGATGGGCCTAGACATTGAATAGATCTCTCTCTCCATTGTTACTGATCATCTCTATCAGGAACAACACAATAGACCCCTTTGTGGACCCCCATAGGACTTTTCCTTCAACTTGCATCAACAATGGTAGAGAATGTTCCATCTTCTGAAGGGAGGCTGGACAACTCTATGAGACACCTGAGGAAGATGGGTCCTGAAATTGAGGCAGGTTGGAACATTCCTACTCATGATCACAGAATGTGAGTTCAGATCTATAGGAATGCAGAGGTCACATAGGCGCCTAAACTGAATATGGGTCCCAGATCAGATTAAATCAACGGCGTTTACAGTCAACAATATTTATACACCTTTCCCAAATTTGGGAGCTACTATCTTCACTGATCCAGCTTTCTGGTTCTTCTGCCAGCTATGACGTCATCTCCCCAGACAATAACTTGGATCCACCTGCATATCAGATTCCAAGCTCAGGGAAAAAAAAAACAAAACAAAACTAGTATATCCACAGGCCCTTTGGAATATAACTAAAATATGCCTACTAGCTAATTACAAAACTGAAACCCCCTGAACTCTTCATCTGCAGTATTCCAGCCTTTAGGTTCATGATTAGTCAACAAATTTTTTGGCTTTATATCTTAACTCTTTTTTCAGCCACCAGGTTCCAGATGCTAGCATGATGCCAATCAGACTTCCCTGAACAGACAACCCCACCAATATGTCCTGGATCTCTGCTTCCCCAGATTTCTGCCCTACTAGGAAAATAGAGAGGCAGGTGGGACTATGTATTGACCTGTAAGTACCCACATTCAGTGGGGAAACTGTTACTCTTTTTATCTTTTACTCTTTTCTTTTTTTTAATTTTTATTTTATTTTTATTTATTTAAGAAAGGAGACATTAACAAAATCATAGGATGGGAGGGGGTACAACTCCACACAATTCACACCACCCAATCTCCATATCCCATCCCCTCCCCTGATAGTTTTCCCATTCTCTATCCCTCTGGAAGCATGGACCCAGGGTCGTTGTGGGTTGCAGAAGGTGGAAGGTCTGGCTTCTGTAATTGCTTCCCTGCTGAACATGGTCGTTGACTGGTCAGTCCATACTTTCAGTCTGCCTCTCTCTTTCCCTAGTTTGGTAGGGCTCTGGGGAAGCAGAGCTCCAGGATGCATTGGTGGGGTCTTCAGTCCAGTGAAACCTGATGGCATCTGGAACCTGGTGGCTGAAAAGAGAGTTAACATGCAAAGCCAAACAAATTGTGGAACAATCATGGACCAAAAAGTTGGAATAGTGGAGATGAAGTGTTGGGGGGGCACTCACTGCAAACTCTAGTGTACTTCTGCTTTCAGGTATATATTTGCCCTAGTTTATGGATATGTGTGAACATATGCTCTATCTCCTGGAACCTGGTGTATATCTACGTTTTGGGACTTTGTTAGAAAGTGAACCACCTGGAATAGAATTAGATAATACTATGAAAGGAAAGGTCTCACCTGAGTGATGAAGCTCAAGGGTTGTCATTCTACACCTGAAGTCTCTGGTGGTGAGAATGGTATTTATGTACACTCCTAGTAAAATATAGTCATATAAATCACTATTTAATTAATATGAGAGGGGAAAGTTGATTGTATGTCTAGAATTTTTTAAAACATAGACTGAGTCTTTTTAATACATAGGCTGAGTCTTTGGTATGCTGCCTCTCTCAAAAGCCTAGACCAGGTAGAATAGAAGCAACTGGTGGCACAGCTATATACAAGATTCTGGGTATTATACAGCAAACCCTAACAAAGGGACTTTTCAAAGTTAACCCAATTACCAAATAATATGATGATAACAATAACTATCCATTATCTTCTTGAACCCTAAGACAGCAGTAACCTCACATTTCCACTATAGAGTCTATATTTCTCCCAGTCCTGGAACCTCAGGGTGGGGCCCACTTTCCTGCATGCTTCTATCAATTCATATCAAATAAAATTGTATCTGCTGATCACAACCTAATCAATGCAATGAGTGCCACCTCAGCATGCTTCTCTTGAGACTGTGTCCAGAGACTTCACGTGTGGAATGACAACCCTTCAGCTTCATCACCTGGGTGAGACCTTTCCTTTCATAGTATTCTCTAATTCCATTCCAGGTGGTCCACTCCCCAATAAAGTCCTCAAACCTAGCTATATAGACCAGGTCCCCTGAGATAGAGCATATGCTCACACATGTCCATAAACCAGGGAAAAATATATACCTGAAAGCAGAAGTACACAAGGGTCTGCAGTGAGTACCCCCCAACACTTCATCTGCATTATTCCAGCCTTTAGGTCCATGATTGTTCCACAATTTGTTTGGCTTTGTATGTTAACTCTCTTTTCAGCCACCAGGTTCTGGATGCCACCATGATGCCAACCAGACTTCCCTGGACTGATGACCCCACCAATGTGTCCTGGAGTCCCTCTTCCCCAGAGACCCACCCTACTAGGGAAAAAGAGAGACAGGCTGGGAGTATTGATTGAACAGTCAATGCCCATGTTCAGCAGGGAAGCAATTACAGAAGCCAGACCTTCCAACTTCTGTAACCACAATGACCCTGGGTCCATACTCCCAAAGGAATAGAGAATGGGAAAGCTATCAGGGGAGGGGATGGGATATGGAGTTCTGGTGGTAGGAATAGTGTAGAGTTGTACCCCTCCTTTCTTGTAGTTTTGTCAGTGTTTCCTTTTTATAAATAATAATAAGAAGAAGGAAAAATAAAAAGAAAAGAAAACTAAAGGACAGCATACAGGAAGACCTGAATGACCACTAGTGGAAAATCTCAGAGCAGTAGCGCTTATGTTCAGGTGTGCCTGAGTGGAGTGGACGGAGGTAATTATTTCACTTCAGGCAACCTGAAGAGTCCCCTCCTTGTTTCTCAGCTCTCTGAGCCTCTGTCTCTCCTAGACAGCTCATCTATGCTTTGTGTTTATCACATTTAATAGGCAAGTTTTATAATAACTTAAGGAAACATTCTCAATTAATAAAATGTAAATGTATTCAACTTGCTGTCTCATTTTACAAATATAAATTTTCCATCTATGTTTAATTGCATAATTTTTTCAAGGTTAAAAGGAGCTATATCTTGAACAGTATTTATTAAGTTATGAATCACCAATTAATTTCCAGAATTGATTTGAGCTTTATGACATTTTTAGTTATTGTTTAGAAGCAAACTTCCAATTATCAGAAGATCAGAGGGTCCCAACTCTCAAATTCCTCTAGGACTTGCCAATAGCTGATACTATATTTTGAAACTCTGGGTTCCTTTTTATGATATAGTAACATAAACTCCAATATAGGAAGCATGTTCTGAACTGAAAAGGTTTTAGAGACACAGCATCTAATCCTCAAGGTCAATGAGGAATTGTTTCTTTGGAATAAAATTATCTCCCTTGAATGTTGGGCTGTAATGCCCTAAGTGTGATCTATTATATTTAGAATGAGTATCAGAATCCTAAAGGCAGCCCTGTCCAGAGTCTACCTTCACAATGGTTCAAATATAGAAGTGAATATAGAGTACTTTATCACAAGTGTCTAGGCATAGGAATACTAAAATGAATGTTATTGAGCTGAGCACATAAAGTAATTTATAGAAAAAGTTATACCTATACGTGATTATCTTCAAAAACACATGAATAGTGATAGTTCAATGATAGGCCAGTAGGTAAGTGATAAATGAGAGACAGGTGATATATATTCACTCACTACTTTAAATCCTCTCACCAGCCCTCTGAGGTAGGTATCATAAGTGCTTCCATTTTAGATGTTAGGGAGCAGAAACAAACAGAAATATTACTTGGCTTAAAGCATGAAAGTTAAGAGGCAAATCCAAAACTGAACCCAGGAAGCCTGCCTCTGAAAATGAAGTAATCTGGTTTAGACATATTATGCTGTTTGAACCACATGATTTCAAAACTAACCTGAATTTACAAGGAAAACTTTGAGGGGTAAGGTATGTGATGACTCCACCACAGATGATTATTAGCTACTTGCAGTCCTGCTGCAGTCTGGTTGGGATGGAGGGAGAGAGAAGTTTTCTGGCTGTATGTATAACTTCTCTCTCAGTGGAGGGACAGAATCTTGTGTGTGTTCCAGACCAATGAGCCTACAGTAGATTCACCTGTCTTATTAAATCACTAACCTATTAACCCAACAGCCACCCCAGATGAATACCCTAATTTCACTTTGGTTGATCCCTATAACAATCAAACAGACTCTTGGGTTCAGGCTTGATATATGCTCCAGCTCACTTGGAGATGATAAGTTGCAGTGCTGGATGCATAGCCAGGCTTAACGTCTTTAACTTCCAGCCCTACATTTCACAAGGTTTGAGACTCTGCTTGCAGCAGGAAAGTATCCATGAAGAGAAAGAAAACTTCTCATGTGATAACTAAGGTAGTTTCTTGTATAACTGTTATATGCATGGTTCCTTACTGATCTGGCTATTTCAATAGCCTAGCAGGTTCTTGCTTCTACTTCTGCTATTGCAATTGTCACATTGGGGAGGAAATTACCCTACACCCATCTGAGTTAGTCTCAAACTAGGCAAGCAATCAGATTAGTTTTTATTAGTGATTTAATGATGATTGAGAAGATTGTGAGATAGCTGTGGTATAGTTCCATACAACTCCCACCACCAGAGTTCCATACCCTATCCTCTCCATTGGAAGCTTCCCTATTCTTTATCCCTCTGGAATTATGGATCAAAGATATTTATAGGATGCAGAAGATGGAAGTTCTGGCTTCTGTAATAGCTTCTTTCCTGGACATGGGTGTTGACAGGTCAATCCATACCTCCAGCCTGTTTCAGTAATGTAGTAGAAGAGATCTAATTTAATTAAATATATATGGGAAAATCTACATAGATATAAATTATAATGTAAATGGAACAAATGAAAGAAAATAATCATACATATATTTACATATTTACATGTATCCTCATATTTGTAAATATCCTCAATATATGTTTCTATAAATATAGATATATTATGAGCTAAGGAATGAGATAGAGGCTCAAAGATAGAGCAGGAGAGACTCATGTGATCAAAGTGGGACTTATTTGACTAACAGATACTCTGGAATTTCATGTTTGCCTTTCTATGTATAGGTGGATTTCATAAACAGAAGTCTTAATTTAGGAAATAATACATAGTCTGGTTAATTCAGCAATATTTTATTTTTCTAGATAGTTAAAGGAGAGGCAAAAGTTTGTGAGCCTGCAGGACCTCAAACTAGTAACGATCCCCATTGCTGTAGGCCAAGGTTTAGGAGTGTGTTTGTAGCTATCTTGGGGAGACCTGTCATCACCCTCACTTGCACTGTATCTTTGTCTAGGGATTTAATCCCCACTGCAAGTCACACAAATTCTGTCATACAAATTCTGTCATACAAATTCTTGAGGATTCCTCAAGTTTCCGTACACAGATTTTTGTTTCATCCAAGAGGCAGGAGAATTGTTTGCACATTTCTGCTCTTTATTCATTTGTCTAGAAACTCATCTTATTCCTGTTCTCCCTTCTCCTCTTATTTACTACAGAAGGAAAATTATTTTAAATTTCTTTTTATTTATTTTAAAAAGGAGACATTAACAAAACCATAGGATAAGAGGGGTACAGTGCCACAAAATTCCTACTACCATATCTCTGTATCCCATCCCCTCCCCTGATAGCTTTCCTATTCTTTATCCCTCTGGGAGTATGGACCCAAGGTCATTGTGGGATGCAGAAGGTGCAAGATCTGACTTCTGTAATTGCTTCCCTGCTGAACATGAACATTGACTGGTGGATCCATACTCCCAGCCTGCCTCTCTTTTCCTAGTAGGTTGAGGCTCTGGGGAATCGAAGATCCAGAACACATTGGTGGGGTTTGCTGTCCAGGGAAGTTTGGTCAGCATCATGCTGGCATCTGAAACCTGAAAAGAGAGTTAGCATACAAAGCCAAACAAACTGTTGACCAATCATAGACCTAAAGGCTGGAATAATGCAGATGAAGTGTTGGGGGGTACTCATTGCAGATTCTTGTGTACTTCTGCTTTCAGGTATATAATTTGCCCTAGTTTATTGATACATGCGAACATATCTTCAATCTCACAGGACCTAGTCTAGGTTTTGGGACTTTGTTAGGAAGTGAACCACCTGGAATGGAATTAGAGAATACTATGAAAGGAAAGGTCTCACCCGAGTAATGAAGTTGAAGGGTTTTCATTCCACACCTGAGGTCTCTGGACACAGTCTGAAGTGAAGCATGCTGGGGTGGCACTCATTGCATTGATTAGGTTGTGATTGGCTGATGCAATATTACTTGATATTGAAAGTGCACCCTACCCTGAGGTTCCAGTACTGGGGGAATTATAGGCTTTGTAGTGGAAATGTGAGGTTTCTGCTGTCTTAGGGTTCAAGAAGACAATAGATAGTTATTGCTATAATTACATTATTTGGTAATTGATTTAATTTTGAAAAATCCCTTTGTTAGTATTTGCTTTATAATACCCAGAATCTTATATATAGCTGTGTCACCGGTTGCTTCTGTTCTCCCTGCTCTAGGCTTTTGAGAGAGTCAACACAACAAAGTCTCAGCCTATGTGTTAAAAATATTCAGTCAGGAGAGTTCAGCAGTAGCACAGCAGGTTAAGAGCAGTTGGCACAAATCACAAGGCCCAGCATATGGGTACTGGTTTGAGCCTCTGGCACCCTACCTGCAGGGGAGTCACTTCACAGGCTGTGAAGCAGGTATGCAGTTGTCTGTCTTTCTCTCCCCCCTCTGTCTTCCCCTCCTCTCTCCATTTCTCTCAGTCCTATCCAACAACAACAACAACATCAATAACAACAATAATAACTACAACAATAAAACTACAAGGGCAACAAAAAAGAATAAATAAATATTCAAAACAATTTTAAAAGATTTAGTCTGTGCTTTAAAAATTTTGAGACATATAATCAATTTTTCATATCTCATATTAACTAAATAGTGAATTATATGACTACAAATTAATAGGAGACTACATAAACATCATTCCCACCACCAAAAAGACTGTGTCCTATTTCCCACCCACCCAACACCCTCTGCCGCCCCAGGAAGCCTAATATCCTCCCTCATCTTCACCCCAGGGTTTTTACTTTGTTGCCCTACTCCAGATTTAGTCAAATACTGCTTTTAGTTTCCCTTTTTGTTCTTCTTTAGCTACTTCTATTGATGAGTGGGGTCACCCCATACTCATCTTCATGTTTCTGACTTAGCTCACTTAACAAAATTCCTTCTAGCTCTGTCCAAGATGGATAAAAGAAGGTGGGTTCATTGTTCTTAATAGCTGCATAGTATTCCATTATGTATATGTACCACACCTTTCTCAGCCACTCATCTGTTGTTGGGCACCTGAGTATCTTACAGGTTTTAGCTATTATGAATTGTGCTGCTATTAACATAGGTGTACAAATATCATTTGGTTGAGTGTTAGGGAGTTGTTGGGATATATCCCCAAGAGAGGAACTACTGGATCATATGGAAGGTCCATGTCTAGCCTTGTGAGGTGTCTCCACATTGCTCTCCACAGAGGCTGGAACAGTTTACATTCCCAATAGCATAGCAGAAGGGTTCCTCTGTCCCCACAGCCTCTCCAGCAATTGTTGCTGCTGTTCTTTTTGATGTATGCCATTCTCACAAAGGTGAGGTGGTATCTCAGTGTTGTCTTTATTTGCATTTCTCTTACAATCAGCGACCTGGAGCAATTTTTCATGCATTTGTTAGTGTTGTAGAGCCAGATGTTGTAGTGCGTGGGCCGCAGAGAAGAGAGAGAGAGAGGGTCCGGAGTGAAGAGGAAACACAAATCTTTATTCACACTGGCACCTCAGAGTTAGGTGTTAGAGAAGCAGGTTGGGCCACGTGGAGGTAGAGAAAATGGCCGCCTCACGCAGTAACCTTTCCTGCGTCTGAACACCAGAGTGGAGTGCCGGCAAGAGAGTGAGGTGCGGAAAACGAAGGGTTTTTATAGGAGTAGCTTTCACAAGAATGGGAAGGGGGAGGAGTAACCATAGCACTCCAGGATAGGATGATAACTCTCGTGAGAATGGGAGGGGGGAGGAGTAACCAGAGCACTCCAAATATTGCGGGGATATAGACAATGTCCTGAGGGCACAACATGGCTGAACAGGCAATCTGAGAATGTCCCAACTCTCCAGGGAACTAGCAGTAGCCTGAGGGGACAACATGCAGATGTGACTGCATTGGCACAATTTCCCAGCATCTCCCCCTTTCCTTTTATCTAATTCCCAGGGCAACAGTGTGTAAAGTCTATGAACTACTCAGGGTCAGTCTATGAAAAACCAGCAACGTGAAGGGAAGGAAGCTGCTGTAAAATTGTCTAAAGTGTCCAAAGGGTATACCAGCAAGTCCGATAGAAGTCTCAGTCCAAAGTAGGCGACTAGGGGGAGAAATAGCAAGGGATGAAATGCTGCATGAGGAAGGTCAGCCTCTGGAATTCTGCTTTTCTGTAGATTGTGAGCTGGAAGCGCCAAAACGTGACAGGTCAAAGCAAAAGCAGGAAAGGCAGACAGGCAGTAAAAAGGTTCTGTCCTTGGAGTCTGCGAATCAGATTCTTCAGATCACGTCAGGTGACATCTAGTGTTTCGGGGGTGTGCCACTGTAGTCGTGCCATCTAGTGGGTGATGTCAGGGTGTGCAGGGGTCCAGATGTTTTTTTTTCTGGGATTCCTGTGGAAGAAACATAAACAATCTGCTTCTCGTGGTTAGCAGGGCATCTGATTTGAATGCTTTATAGAAAAAGAGGTTTGGTGCCTTGACCAACTGAGTATTGGGGGATGTATCTTTCCTATTCATTTATGATTATATTTTATATTATTTGTCATGGTAGTCAGCCATTTATCTGGAAGGTCCTGGGTGATTCATGGGGAAAAAGACCTTATCTTTTAACAAAGACTCTAAGGTGTAGGGAAGCGGGAACTATCTTATCCCTTTTTTTTTTTTTTTTTGTATCTAGCCTTTTGTTGCCCTAGTTGTTCTTGTTGTAATTATATTGTTGTTATTGCTGATATTGTGGTTTTTGGATAGAACAGAGAGAAATGGAGAGAGGAGGGAAAGACAGAGGGAGAGAAAGATACCTGTAGACCTGTTTCACCGCCTGTGAAGTGATTCCCCTGCAGGTGAGGAGCCGGGGGCTCAAACTGGGATCCTCAAGCCAGTTCTTGCACTTAGCACCACCTGCGCTAAACCCACTGTGCCACCGCCCGATTCCCAGGAACTATCTTTTAACATAAACTCTATGGCCATGCCAATAGCAATCTTGAGGGCACATGTGGCTCCCCACATGTCCCCCTGTCTTATATCATGTTTTGATGTTTGGCGGACTTTGTTTTGTGGCAGGGTGGACTGTGCCTGTCTTAGGTTGGGGATCAGCCTTCCGTCTTACCCGTCATTGGAACACCTGGTCATTTTTGCCCAGTAGTACCAGATGCCCTATCTTAGGTTGACTGGATAGCACTAGTTTCCTCTTACCCGTCATTGGCTAGCCAGCCCTCTACATGGTGGACATTCTGGTGGAGGGGGGCAAATCCTCCACAGCAACTCAATATTCTACCATGTCCAGCCTATGATAGTGAGTTTGTATAGGTTGCATCTTTATGGTATCAATCTGTTGCCGCAAAAGGCCATGAGCTTGTTAAGAATTATAGGACTGTGGTCCGGGAGGTGGTGCAGTGACTAAAGCCTTGGACTCTTAAGCATGAGGTCCTGAGTTCGATCCCTGGCAGCACATGTACCAGAGTGAGTCTGGTTATTTCTCTCTTTCTCATTAATAAATAAATTTAAAATGTTGAAAAAAATAATTATAGGACCTATTGTGAGCAGAAGAAGTAAAACAAGCTAGAGTCCCACAACTAAGTAAGGAAGGGGGAATGTATCCATTGATATGAAGAGGTAGGATCATATCTCAAGTCTAAGGGAAGCAGTCAGTGGATGTGATGTCCAGGGGAACAGCCATTTGTCTTTGGGGGTAGTAAAGGATGTCCGTGGCATGGGTGATGTTATAAAGGGAAACATCATTAAATTGTTGGCTGACAAAGGCAGGCCTATGGTGGCAAGACAATATACACCAGTTAAGTTTACAAGAATATGTGAATGTTGCTAATTCACATAGGTTGGATATGGAGGAACTTCTTACAGTTTAATACCTTACCATATGAACAGATGATTCCTCATATGAAGGCTTGATAGCTGTAATCACTTACTTGTGAAAAACAATAAAACTTGTAACAAGTTAGAGGTTTACTATAATTGACTTTGGACTATAAGCAGACTCAGGTTACTTAGAGAGTTAATGCATGTTAGTAACAATGGTTTTAACATTTAGAGTACTTCTGAGCAGATGGGTCATACAAAAATTTTTGGTCATTCAGCACACTCACAAAACACAACTGGCCATTCATAACATAAGACATTCAGGGAAGGGGTAGGAGAGAGGGCTCTGTGAGCCAACTTTTGTAGGTTCTTCCATGTCATATTATGGATCCTGGGATGTATCCTGCATCTAGTCCTCTTGTGTTTCTTGTTCTTCAGGGATAACAGTGCCATCATGAGGGTATTGTTGGACATGGCGGGCAGGAACCCAGACAGGTTTAGAGTAATTATGAGGGAAAATACATGCAAAACCTCTTCCCATGGTCAATAGAGAGTCAGGCCCTTTCCAAATTTTATCAAGTGGGTCTTTCCATTTGACCTTAATAGATGGGAGAGTAGATGGTATTTGCCAGTGAAGAATAATAGGAGGTAAGTCCGAGTTATTGTAAATATTAAAGAGATTTAATGTAGTTAAGGCTTTTGCTAGCTGGATATTGGGGGGATACATTCCTCCTTTATCTTTATTCAATTGAGCCTTAAGAGTTTGATGGGCCCTCTTGAAAATGCCTTGTCCCTGTGGATTATAGGGAATGCCTGTGGTATGAGTAATGTTCCAGAGGGAACAAAAATCTTTAAATTGTTTGCTGGTAAACACTGGTCCACGATCGGTTTTCACTTGAAGATGTAAGCCCATCATATGAGACCCCTTCTGTTTCATTTGGTTTAAATCCCCCCTGCTTAACACTATTCTATTTACATAACCACTTCATTCTATTTACATAACCACTGTTAACAAGTACCACCCTCCCTCCAGGGCATTGGTGGTTCAGTGATAGGATTCTTGCCTGCTCTGCCCCCTCCTTGTCACACTCTGATTTTCACCAGTCACTTTTCTCTCCACCCTCTCTATGTCACATCCTGTTTCCACCCTACTTGGCAAGTATATATAAAGACAGCATTGTGAGTTTTAGAGTACTTGAGTTTAGCTTAGCTCGTCTTAGATTGTGCTGCGTTCTGCATGAATAAAGAAATACTGCATACAACCCAGCCATGAGTCCCTGGTCGTCTGTTACCCGCCCGTGAAGCCAGCCCAGCTAAAACAACATGTTAGCCCTTTGGATGTCTTCTGTAGTGAATGATCTGTTCATATCCTTTGCCCATTTTTGGATGGGGTCACATGCTTTTTTGTTGCTAAGTTTGCTGAGATCTTTGTATATTTTGATGATTAGTCTCTTGTATGATGTATGGTATGTGAAGATCTTCTCTCATCCTG
The DNA here is from genome assembly GCF_950295315.1 of Erinaceus europaeus. Lineage (NCBI taxonomy): Eukaryota > Metazoa > Chordata > Mammalia > Eulipotyphla > Erinaceidae > Erinaceus > Erinaceus europaeus. Next base: position 34,855,006 of record NC_080181.1, on the reverse strand, counting down.
TGAGGGATCTCCTTGTTTGTGTGATAGTTTCTTTGGCTTTTCAGAAGTTTTTCAATTTTATATAGTCCCATTATTTGTTTCTGCTTTAGTTTTCCTTGCAATTGGGTTTGTTTCATCAAATATGTCCTTGAGGTCTAGGTGGGAAAGTGTTTTACCAATGTTTTCCTCTAAGTATTTGATAGTTTCTGGTCTAACATTCAGGTCTTTGATCGATTTGGAGTTGATTTTTGTTTCTGGTGAGGTAAAGGGGTTCAGTTTCATTCTTCTGCATGTTTCAACCCAGTTTTCCTAGCACCATTTATTGAAGAGAGCCTCCTTCCTCCATTAATACTCTGGGCCACCTTATCAAAGGTTAGATGTCCATAGGTGTGGGGGTTTAGTTCTGGGTTTTCAATTCTGTTCCACTCGTCTGTGTGCCTGTTTTTGTTCTAGTACCAGGCTGTTATGATGATGATGATGACCTTATGATACATACATTTTGAGGTTTGGGAGTGTTTTGGTATGTTTCTGGTTCTGCTTCTGGGATCTCTTCTATTACATTGCTTGACGTTGAGGTCTATTTACATGATCATTCTGTTACATTGGTTTGGTCTCACTCCTCCTCCCTCCAGGAGACTTGGTTTAGCCCTGGCCTTTTTGTGCTTCTTGCTTCTCCCTTCCCCCATCCTGGATACAACCTGAGTTCCTGACACTGCTGCCGGAAGAGAGAGATTCAGGACAGAACTGTGTGGTGCTTAGATTAGATTAGTTTTTTGTACTGTTTGCTCATGAAAAAAGAAATACAGCTTCTCTTCTCAGCCGTGTGTCCCTGGTCTCTGTCTACCACTGCAAAGCTAGCCTGGCATACTGGCATCCTGAACTTTGACAACATATGGTGTACCAACATGGGACCTGACCTGCCCATCCCCCAGATAAGTGAAGACTTTGGCTTTGCATTTCTGCTTGTGAAGATGTTTCCAAAGGCCTCTGCCCTTTCTTCATGAGACTGTTTCTCTGTTTCTGGAACATTTTGTTCTGGGCCACACTCTGGTTTCCGCCCACTGCCTGCCCACTGGAGCCGGCTCGCCACCATGGGATGCATTGCATTGGGTGTGGGCTACCTCCACACTGCTCGGCCACCTAGATCAGGGCAGCAGGCATGGTGGGCAGGGCTTCAGCCCATCCTGGTTGCCACCCTGGGGCACCTTGGACCGCGCCTTCTGCATGGCTGGCCCACCTGCCCTCCTGCTATGAAGTCTGGGCAGATCCCAGACCACCTGAAGACTGCGGGCTCTCTGCCAGGACTGGGTCTACTGGCCGAGATCCCCAGCTCATCTCTGAAGGCAGAGGAGCTAAAATACACAGAGATCTGTGCAGTGATGGCAACTCACAATTCCTAGAACTGGATCTGTACGGGAGGCCACCTCCGAATGGCACCACCCCGAACGTCTGGGATAGTGCAGATCTAGATTCATGTTTAAAATGACATGTCTTCATAACAAAAGTTTTTCTCCTTGTGTATTGAAGACCATGTTTATGTGTGTGTTTGAAGTTTGGCAAACATTAACTTTAAGGTTAGAAATGTAACTTTAAGGCTACATTCTTACCAGGCAAAGTTAAATAAAAAAGTTTTCAACATAATTCTCATAAAGGTAAAATTAACTTACATTTAAAGTCTGAGTTAAAAATTAGTTAAAAATCAATATATTTTAACTAAGTTGGTCTAAAAAACCTGTGCACACCTAGGGTATGTCTACATCTTGAATGGGTGTAACAAAGGCTAAATAAGACATTATTGATATGTAAAGCTCTCAAATACCTTCTCATTTAGAGTTAGAACCTGCCCAGGTGTAAGATAGATTGCACAATGGTTATGCTAATGATTCTCATGCCTGAGGCTCTAGCAGTGGTTCTTTGCCTTACCACATTTTATTGCGCTTAAATTGGTTAAGGAACCTTAAAATGAAATGCGAAAGACCTTCCAAATTTATAAAGATATTTAAACCAATTATAATCATCGAGTAATCAATTTTGGTAAACTTCTAACCTGATACAAGTTTTGTTTCATAAGTAAGTGAATGGCAGCTGTCAAGTGCTCTACAGAAAAGTGGAATTCCAGCGGCTGACCTTCCTCATGCAACATTTCACTCCCTGGCAATTCTTCCATGGACACCTGCTTTGAACTGGCACTTCTATCAGACTTACTGGTACACAACTCTACAGTAGCTTTCCTTTATGCTGCTGGGTTTCTCAAAGACTGACTACAGCCAGCTACCTTGGGACTCTATAGGACATACCCCCCCATGCTAGGTAATGTCCACAGAGATAGGAAATACCCGTCGAGGCAAGGAAAGCCCACAGAGGCAGGACAGGTCCTTTAGCTTGATAAAGCCTTGCCCACAGAGTCAAGAAACACCCCCCTAGATTGGAATAGTGGAGAGGAAGTGTTGGGGAGGTACTCCATGTTTGCTCAACAAATTGTTTGGCTTTGTATGTTAACTCTCTTTTCAATCACCAGGTTCCAGATGCCACCAGGATGCTGGCTAGGCTTCCCTGGATTGAAGACCCCACCAATGTGTCCTGGAGCTCAGCTTCCCCAGAGACACACCTTACTAGGGAAAGAGAGAGGCAGACTGGGAGTATGGACCGACCAGTCAACGCCCATGTTCAGTGGGGAAGCAATTACAGAAGCCAGACCCTCTACCTTCTGCAACCCTCAACGACCCTGGGTCCATGCTCCCAGAGGGCTAGAGAATGGGAAGGCTATCATGGGAGAGGGTGGGTTATGGGGATTGGGTGGTTGGAATTGTGTGGAGTTGTACCCCTCCTACCTTATGCTTTTGTTCACTAATCCTTTCTTAAATTAAAAATTTAAATAAAAAAAAAAAAAAAAGAAGTGATATGCTCATAAAAAAAAAAAAAGAAAAAAAAAAAAAAAAAGAAACACCCCCCTTAGGCCATCCCTTGGCAGCACACTGGTTCTTGTTGCTCACTTACTTGTTCCTCCATGTTTGTGCCAGTTTCTTTTTTGAAAATGCCTGTATGATATAGGTTTCTGTTCACCCCACACTCCTGATACCATGGTCAATTAGTTAAAAAGAAAAGGGGAATTGTTGGTATGCTTCTGGTTCTGCTTCTGGGATCTCTTCTGTTAGCTTGATGCTGTGGTCTATTTACGTTATCATTCTGTTACATTAGTTTGGCCTCACTCCCCCCGCCTCTGGGAGATTTGGTTTAGCCCTTCCTAGTTTTGTGCTTCTTCCTTCTCCCTGCCCCCTACACTAGGTACTTCTAGAGTTCCTGATGCTGCCACCGGAGGAGAAAGACACAGGACAGAACTGTGTGGTGATTATATTAGATTAGTTTTTTGTACTGTTGGCTCGTGAATAAAGAAATAATACTCCTCCGCTCAGTGATGTGTCCCTGGTCTCTGTCTCCCGCCCGCAAAGCTAGCCTGGCATACTGGCACCCTGAACTCTGACAATAGGAGTGTGATGCCTTTATTTCTATTTCTTTTCCTCAAGATTTTTTTTTTAGCAATTCTGGGTGTTTTCTGGTTCCAGATAAATGATTGTAGTTTATGTTCTATTCTCTTAAAGAAGCTTGGTGGAACTTTGATGGGTACTGCATTAAATTTGTATATGGCTCTGGGAAGAATATTAATTCTGATGATATTTATTCTTCCAATCAATGAGCATGAGATGTCTTTCCATTTCTTGGTATCATTTTCTATTTCCTTGAATAATAACTCATAGTTTTCAGTATACAAGTCTTTCACTTCTTTGGACAGGTTTATTCCTAGGTATTTTATTGATTTTGTTGCAACAGTGAATGGGAGTGATTTCTGGATGTCTTCTTCTTCAGATTCAGTGTTTGCATAAAGATATGCCACTATTTTTTGTACATTGATTTTGTAGCCTGACACCTTGCTATATTGCCTAATAAATTCAAGTACTTTTTTTCTGGATTCTTTTGGTATTTTTATGTATACTATCATATCATCTCCAAATAATGAGAGACTGACTTCTTCCCTTCCCATCTGTATTTCTTTTATTTCTTTCTCTTGCCTGATTGCTGTGGCAAGAACTCCCAATATTATGTTTAAGAGTAGTGGTGATAGTGGACATCCCTGTCTAGTCACTGATCTGAGAGGGAATGCTTTCAGCTTCTGTCCACTGAGTATGATATTGGCTGTAGGTTTACTTTACATGGACTCCAATATCTTGAGGAATTTCCTATATATTCCTATTTTTGTAGTGTTTTGAGCATGAATGGGTGTTGGATTTTGTCAAAGGCACTCTCTGCATCTATTGAGATATTCATGTGGTTTTTAGATTATCTTTTATTGATGTGGTGAATGACATTGATTGACCTATGGATGTTGAACTATCCTTGCATTCCTCGGATAAGTACCACTTGGTCATGATGAAAAATCTTTTGACATACTGCTGTGTATGTTTGGCCAGGATCTTGTCTAATATTTTGGCATCTGTGTTCATCAGAGATATTGGCCTGTGGTTTTCCTTTTTTTGTTGTGTCCCTATCTACTTTTGGTATCATGGTGATGTGGCTTCATAAAAGGTGGAAGAGAGTTTTCCCATGTCTTTGATCTTGTGGAAAAGCTTTAGAAATATAGATATCAACTGTTTCCTGAAGGTTTTGTAGAATTCATTTGTGAAGCAATCTGGTCGAGAACATTTGTTGTTGGGGAGATTCTTAATAACTCTCTGTCTGTGATTGGTGCATTTAGGTTTTTTAGTTCTTCTTGATTCAGTTAGGGAAGGGCATATGTTTCCAGAAATTCTTCCATTTCTTCCAGATTCTCTAGCTTGTTGGCATATAGTTCTTCATAGAAGTCTCACATGATTTTCTGGATTCCCGTGGCGTCAGTTGTGTTATCTCCTCTATCCTTTACAATTCTTTATTGAGTATCTCCTCACTTTTTTTTTTTTAGTGAGTCTGGCTAGGGGTTTTTCAACCTTGTTTAATTTTTTAAAGAACCAACATTTGGCTTCATTAATCTTTTGTATGGTTCTCTTATTTTCAATGCTGTTTATTTCTCCTCTAATTTTAGTGATTCCCATCTTTCTGGTTGCTTTATGGTCCCTTTGTTCTTCTTCTTCTAAGTCCTTAAGGCATGCAGTAATGTCGTTTATTTGAGCTTTTTCTTGTTCTCTAATATGTGATTGTACGGCTAAGAGTTTCCCTGTCAATAATGCTTTAGCTGTGTCCCAAATATTTAGATAACTTGTGTCTTCATTTTCATTTTTTTTCCAGGAACATTTAGTTTTTTGTTTGTTTTAATTTTTTTATTTATAAAAAGGAAACATTGACAAAACCATAGGCTAAGAGGGATACAGCTTCTCACACTTCCCACCACCAGACCCCCATATATCCACCCCTCTCCTGATAGCTTTTCTACCCTTTAACCCTCTGTGAGTATGGACCCAAGATCATTGTGGGATGCAGAAGGTTGAATGTCTGGATTCTGTAATTGCTTCCCCAATGAACATGGGCATTGACAGATTAATCTATTCTACATCCTGTCTCTCTCTTTCCCTAGTGAAGAAGGGCTCTGGGGAAGTAGAGCTCCAAGGCACATTGGTGGTGTGTCTGTCCACGGAAGTCTTGTCACATCCTGCTAGCATATGGAACCTGGTAGCTGAAAAGAGAGTTAATATACAAAGCCAAACTGTTGGACAATTATGGACCTAAAGGATAGAATAGTGCAGATGAAGTGTTGTGGGAGTCCTACATTTTGTAGATAGCTAGTAGGCATATTTTAGTTATATTTCAAAGTGTCTATAGCTATACTAGTGTTGTTGTTTGTTGTTAAAATTTTTAGGCTCTGCCGGGCAGGTCTAGCTTCACGGCGGGTAACAGAGACGCGGAGACAACGGCTGGCAGGGAAGCTGTATTTCTTTATTCAGGAACAACGATTCATAAACTAAGACAAACTAATCACCAAACAGAACTCCGCTGTCTCTTTGCGGCGGCACAAGCACTCTCCCTTACTCTTGAACTCAAACTCAGGAACTCCGGAACCCTCCAACTCTGGCACTCTCGAACTCAGGAACTCAGGAACTCTCGGACTCCGGAACCCTCTCAGGTTCCTTGGGGCGGGGCCAAGCAGGCCCGCGAAATTAACAGGACTCATCCAATTCTCTTGGAGGGGGAGGGCTAGAACAAGCCAATGTAAAGCATACGACAGTTGTTTTTCTTTTTCTTGCCTGAGCCTGAAATCTGATATGCAGGTCAATCCTCATTATTGTCTGGTGAGATGATGTTATGGCTGGGAAAATTACCAGAAAGCTGGATCAAGGAAGAGACTAGCTCCCTAATATGGGAAATGGGTATAAAAATTACTGTAAAACCATCAATTTGATGTGAATGGGGGCCCATAATTAGCTTAGGAGCCTGTGTGACCTCTATATCCCTCTAAATCTGAGCTCACATTCTGTGGTCATGAATAGGAACATTCCATGCTGCCCCAGTATTAACCCATCTTCCTCAGGTGTATCATAGAGTATGTGTCCCATCCTCCCTCCAGAGGATGGAACATTCTATACCATTGTTGATCCAGGTTGAGGGCAAGGTCCTATAGGGGCCCATAAAGGGGCCCCATATTTTGTCTATTTTGTTGTTCCTCCAGAAATATTTGAATTTCATGCTTTTGTGTATCTCTGACTCAGTGGGTATTAAGCAGTATGTTGTTGAATTTCCAAATTCTGTGTCTTTTAGTAGTTTTCTTTTTGTTGTTGAATGTTAGCTTTACTTCACTGTGGTCTGAGATGATGTGTGGGATGAGTTAAATGCTCATGAATTTGTTGATACTGTCTTTGTGTCCTAACATGTTGTCTATCCCTGAGTATGTGTTGTATGGATCTGAAAAGAATGTGTATTCCAGTTTTTTGGGATGAAGAACTCTGAAAATGTCCAGGACGTATAGTCTATCCATCTCTTCATTTAATTCTCTTGTTTCTTTGTTGGCTCTCTGCTTTTTTTTATCTAAGTGTGAGAGTGGAGTGTTGAAGTCCTGTCACTATTATTTTATTACTATTGATGTATTTTTTTTTAGTTATTTCAGTAGGTGTTTGATGTATTTAGATCGTCCGTCATTGGGTGCATAGATGTTAATAATTGATAAATCTTCCTTGTTGATGGATCCTCTAATCGTTATGCAATGGCCTTGCCTATCATTTATTACTTTATTTAATTTAAAATCTTTGGTATCAGAGATGAGAATGACTTTTCTTGCCTTTTTTTTTTTTGTGGTCCATTAGCCTGTATGATAGTTTTCCATCCTTTCACTTTAAGTCTATGTTTATCTTGTTGGGTCAGACAGGAATCTTGCAAGCAGCACATGGATGAGTTGTGTTTTCTAATCATCCTCTCACTCTGTGCCTTTTAATGGGTGAGTTTAAGCCATTGACATTTATTTATATTATGGATTTAATGTATGGTAGTGCCATTATTCAACAATTCTTTATTTTCCCTGATATATGGCAAGTATTACGGTGATGTTCTTGCTTATAAGAGGTCTTTTAGTACCTCTTTCAGGGCAGGCTTGATAATGATTGACTCCTTTAACTGTTGTCTGTCTGACAAAGTTTGGATACCTCCATCTAGTTTGAATGAAAGTCTAGCATGATATATTATCCTTGGTTGAAACCCTTTTTATTCAGGGCTCAATAGATATCTAGCCATTCTCTTCTGGCTTTTAGAGTTTCAGTGTAGATGTCTGCTCATGATCTTATGGGTTTTCTCCTATATGTGACTTTTTGTTTTTCTCTTGCAGCCTTTAGGATCCTTTATTTATCCTTGCTTCTTTTCATAGTAACTATGATGTGTCTTGGTGTCTTCAGGTCTGGGTTCATTCTGTTTGGGACTCTCCAGAGAGTCTCCCCTCTTGAATCTTAATGTATTTTCTGTTATTTATGTCTCTGAAGTTTTCTTTTATTATTTACTCTAGAATGTTTACTTCCCCTTATTCTCTTTCTTCCCCTGGTAGGCCAATGATAGGAATGTTAATTCTTTTGAGATAATCCATATGTCTATGTTTTCCTTTTCAGTGTCTCTCAATCTCTTCTTGAGCTCTATTACCTCTTTCTTAGATTTCTATAGCTCATCCTCTCTGGCTAATTCTGTTTTCTTATTATGTTAGCCTGATTTCCTTTCCCTCATCTTCTTTCTTCAGTTCTGTTACAGTATTATCTTGTTCTGCTACTTAGCCTTTTAGCTCAGCTATTTCAGCTTTCATTTTTCTAATTTCCTCAAGGTAGCTTGTATTTTATTTGAGGTTCTCTTTTGTTTCCCTAATTCTGATAGCCCTTTCCTCCAGAGTTGTCTTCATTTCTGTGATTATTAGGTTTACTATTGCTTGCATACTTTTCTTATCTATGGTTATTTCTGACTGCTTTGGAGTTTCTTCTGGGCTCCTGTCCTGATTCATTGTCATAGCAGTTTTATTTGCTCTTGATTTAACCTTTTTTATTGTTGATGTGGTTTTCATTTTTCTGTCCTGTCTTTCTTCAGTTATTGTGTTTTGAGTAGAAGCCACACTATATTAAATACCTTTATGACAAGTGCAGTCACCAACCTCAGAAATTACAACAATATTAACTGAAACAAGGATTGATGCAGTTCAACCAATACCCTTTAGTCAAACAACACCTCCAGTCCAAGAAAAAATAGCAACCAAACAGAAGAAAAAGAGACAGGAAAAGAGGATAAGTAAGAATTGACAATTATGCAAATCTACTGTCCACTATAAATTCTAGCGATAGAAAGGGGATAAAGGGAAGTACAGAAGAAACAAGGATTGATGCAGTTAAACCAGTAACATTTAGCCAAACAATACCTCCAGTCCAAGAAAAAATAGCAACCAAACAGAAGAAAAAGAAAGAGACAGGGAAAAAGGATAAGCAAGAATCGACAATTATGCAAATCTACTGTCTACTATAAATTCTAGCAATAGAAAGGGGATAAACGGAAATACAGAAGAAACACACACATAGACTCCACTCCAAGTCATATTTCTTTCCCAATATAATTCACATGTGGTTATCAGTGAATTTAGAAAACAAAAGAAGGAGGAAGAGAAAAGTAAAAAGAAAAGAAAGGAAGAAAGAAAGGAAGAAATAAAAAATAAAAAAGGAAGAACAGTCAGTGGAAAGAGTTTTTTTTTTTTAATTAGCTAGGAGGAGGGAAAAAAGGAGAGTGGAGAGAAGAGGTTCCTCTCACAATGGATAGGACACCCAGTCACCTAGCAATGGAAAAAACAACAGTTAATTTTGGTCAACCTGAAGAAAGTGGATGGGAAAGGGACATATGTATATATAATAGTAGTAATAAAATAAAATAGAGTAGAAAACCCCTAATAGTCAGTCTGCAGCTTGGACCACTCGATTTGCTTCAGGCAGCCTGAATAATGACAGCCAATTTTAAGAAGTATAGAAAAAAAAAAAAAAAAAAAAAAACCTCCAGGCAGTGCTTCCCAGGCAGAGATGTGGCTCTGATTGGTCAGGTATTTTTTCACTCAAATAGAGCTCCAGCCACTTAAAAAATAGAGAAGTTAAAGGAAGAGACTTAGAATGACGCCCTTGGTGAGCCAGGAATTTTGGTAAAGAAAATAGCTCACTGGGGAACCTGCCAGGAGCAGCTATGCTGCCCCTGTGGGCTGGTACTGCAGTGGGGGTGGTGATCTCAGAAATAATAAAAGGATTTTCCTTTGTCCCCCTGACTTCCATTTGTCAGCCCAAGAGAGAGTTATGGGACTATATTTGGGTGTCACTCTGACCAGCCTGTGTTCACCCTCCTACAGACCGCCCAATATCCTACCAGATCCATTGAATTCCGGGTTGCAAACTGCCACCTCTTGAAGCTAACAGCAGCTGTGGCTCCAAAGTCACCATCTTGGCTCCACCCTCCAGGAGGAAAATTTTTATTGATCTCTTGGGTCAATTCATTTGTATCATATCTGCTCCTTCCAGCTTCACTAATGGATTCTAGATAGTTTATGCTGCAATCACAGATTTTTCTATTACTGTTACCCCAGATAGGCTCTTCAAGGCTTACAATGCAAAGGTCTACCAAGGAATAGGGGCCATGAGAACTCAGACTATATCCAGATGGTATGAGATATAGCATGTGCTTAGTCAACAAGTTTAGTCAAAGATACAGGTTCAGGTCATAATTTCTGGAGAAACACAAGGACCTCCATTTGTTGTTACTTCTAACCACTGAGCACTATAGCAAAGGTGATTTTAGGAAATGGATATTTCATACACTTAAATATATTCTTTAACAATAAAAATGATACATTTGTGTCCTGGGATGGCACAGTGGATGGTGCATTAGACTAATAAGAAGGAGATTCCATGTTCAGTCATTGACACCACATATTCTTTAAGTCCTTTAAGTGCTTGATTGACACAGGATCTGATAGGACTGTTTTGAAATGATTGGAAGTACCACCTACCTGGCCCCTCCACCATGGCCCATACCTTGCTGGTGTGGGAGGGTGCTCCCAGGCTTTTGTAACAAGAGAATCTTATGTCTGGTAAAATTTTGATGATGTTAAAGCATGCATCTGTACCCTAGTGGTGGAGGTCAGTGCCAACCTGCTGGGAAGGGATTTTTTGGAAGCTTTTGATGCCATCATTTCCTCTGAAGCTGCTCCCCCAGAATGTCGCTCTGATTTTGTAATCCCCCCCTAGTGAGCCCACAGCAGATTGCCTTGTTAACACCAATGAGATAGAGACTTGTCCCTCCCAGCTGTTACCTAGGCAACACCCCCAATTCTTTTAGCCACTGCTTGTTACAAAACTCCCTGCCTCAACTGGATTTAGAAAGTCAGTCTGGGTGGTGAAGTGGCCCTTACTCAGGGAAAAATTAAAAATTCTAAAAGACCTTGTCCAGGAACAATTATCTCTCAGTCACATCTGACATTCCTGCAGTCTATGGAATACTTCTGTTTTTGTCATCAAAAAGCACTCTGGCAAGTGGCAGCCTCTAGAGGATCTCCGAGCAGTTAACAAAACCATGGAGGTTTGAGGCTCTCCCCAGAGGGGATTGCCTCTCACCTCTGCCATCCCTGTGGGGGTCCCCATAGTTGCTATAGACTTACAGGACTGCTTCTTCTCCATTCCCCTCCATCAACATGATTGAAAACACTGCATTCTCTGTCCCATCTGTCAATAACTCGGGGCCAGCAGACCACTACAAATGGATGGTACTTCTCCAGGGGATGGCCAACAGTCCCACCATATGCCAAGAAGCCGTTAAAGCCGCCCTTCTTTCATATATTCATGAAGGTCTTAATATTTACCATTATGTAGATGATATTTTAATATGGTATAAACCAGACGCAGATCCCTCAGCCCTGTGTGACCTTCTCATCCCCACTTTAAAGCAGGCAGGCCTCAATATAGCCCCTGAAAATGTACAACTAGTTCCTCCAATAACCTTCTTAGGCTAAGAATTTTCTCTAACCCAGGTTTGCCCCCCTAAAGCCCTGTATTGCATTCCCTTCTGACCTCACTCTTGCCTCTTTACAGAGTTTCCTTGGTAACCTTAATTGGCTCAGGCCGTGGCTGAATCTTCCCACTAGTACCCTTCAGCCATTATTTGATTTATTAAAGGGACACAAACGTCCAACTTCCAAATGTACAGTAATCCCAACAGCTTTCTCAGCCTTAGATAAGATTAATTGAGTACTCCAAGACATGTGTCTCACATGGTTCTCTCCTTCCTCCCCTATAAGCCTCTTAATCTTCAACTCTTCCCTGACACTTGTTGGGGCCCTCTATCAGAGCCACGGTATGCTTGAGTAGATTCACACCCCTATAGGTGGATCCCTTCACCTTCTCACTGAAATTGATGCCCTGACATCCATGATCTATCAGGGCAGAGACAGATCTGCACAGGTTTTTGGGAGAGAACCAGACACCATTGTCATTCCTTTTTCCCTGTCAGATAGAGAATGTCTTCTATGTCACCACTCCCATTTTGCCATAAGCTTAATGGGGTTCTTAGGACAATCAGATAATCATCACACTCCCGACAAATGGGTAGCTTCATTGCCCCTGCTGCCTCTAGTGGTGCCTAGACTTTTCTCCCACACTCCCATTCCTTCTGCCCCCACAATTTTCACAGATGGTGGCAAGAAAGGAGCTGCTGTCCTAATATATTATCCAGATAAACCATGCCCCACACATCTTTTCGTTGAACTCCCCACCCACTCCACACAGTATAAAGAACTCTACACTCTTTTTCTAGCTTTAAAGTATATACCTGGACCCTTTAATCTATTTTCTGACAGTGTCTACACTGTCAACCTCCTCGCTTGGCTTGCTTGCTCTTATGTTAAACTAGATAACAACCCACTCTCCCCTCTCCTCATACAAATTGCCTCTATCCTCTGCTTTTGCACTCACTCACTGTACATCCAACATCTCCACTCTCACAGTCCTCTCTCTTGACCCCTGTCTGAAGGCAATTTTGTGGCAGACCGCCTTGCCTCCACAGGAATTTTCTTAACCTCTACCTCTGATCCTGCTGACTTCCATTCCCTGATCCATGTCAACCATAAGGGTCTTAAAGCCCAATTCCTTAATGCCCCCCTATCACAACTAAAGCACATTTTTTCCACCTTGTCCACCTGTGCAGGCCTAATCAAGACATCTTCTGTTCAAACTCCTGGGGTTAACCCCTGTGGCTTAAAAGCCAATGCTCTTTGGCAAATTGATGTCACCCACTTACCCAACATTGGCAAACAAAAATATGTGTTTGTCCCAATTGATACCTTCTCTAAGTTTATGTGGGCTATGGCTTAGACTGGAGAAATCTCAAAAAATCTTATAAGCCTTGTGCTCTCCTGTTTATTTTATTTATTACCTTTTGTTGCCCTTGTTGTTTTATTGTTGTAGTCGTTGTTGGATAGGACAGACAGAAATGGAGAGAGGAGGGGAAGACAGAGAGGAGGAGAGAAAGACACCCGCAGACCTGCTTCACCACCTGTGAAGCGACTCCCCTGCAGGTGGGGAGCCGGGGGGCTGGAACCGGGATCCTTATGCCGGTCCTTGTGCTTTGCGCCACCTGCGCTTAACCCGCTGCGCTACAGCCTGACTCCCGACACTGCTGGACTTCTTGAGGACTGACTGTAGCAGTCCATGGACTTTGCATCCAGCTGTCTCAGGACTTTGCAATTCCATATCACCCCTCTTGCACCTCAGCCTATTAGGCGCCCACTCCTCCGCCTATCAGGCAGCATCCCCTTCCACCCATCAAGCAGGCCCTCTCTGCCTACCAGTCCTCCCCGATGCTGGTGCTCACGTGGGTGGCCTCACAACCTGAGGCAGCTGCTGGCTTTCCCATCAAGGGCTCAAGGGGCCTCAAGATTCAGAAGAACATCCAGGAGAAATTTAGGTATGAACTTCCATCTTTATTCTGAGAAGGGACAATTTATATAGCAAGTAGAACAAAGAACATTTTTCACATATGTCAGTAATCACAGAGTTTCAAAGTCAGATGCCCCTATGGTGGGGAGGGGTAGGAATGATGAGAATTGATGAGGTACCAAAAGGTAAGAACAGTTAGTTTTCATGATGCAAGACATGTTAATTATCTAAAGGTATTAAGAAAAACAAAGTGCTTAAACCAGCAGAGTGAGATGAAACAGAGAAGGGCAGAGTTTGATGTAAATCACAGATTTCAAAGGACAAGGAAATAAGGTGTGGGGGTCTCACTGCTAGGGTTCTTGCAAGGCTATGATGGAGTATGCTTATGTGACTCTAAGTCGGGGCCAGGTGGTGGCACACCTGGTTGAGCACATGTTACAATGCACAAGGACCCAAGTTTGAGTCTCTGGTCCCCACCTGAAGGGGAAAACTTCACAAGTAGTGAAGTGTGCTCAGGTGTTTCTCTGTCTCTCTTCCTCTCTATCCCCCTTTCCTCTTGATTTCTGGCTCTCTATTCAATAAACAAATGAAGATAATAAAAATAATTTTTAAAAGACTATAAGTGAATAGTAGTATATATTAATACATTTCATCCTATCAAAGGTCTATGGCCCTATTCCCAGTCCCTTACAGTGGACCTGAGAATCTATTCTGTGAATGAATCTCCTAACAACACTGAGTTTTTTCACTTTAGTGAAATACTCCAAACTCAATCAAATTCTGTTCTACATGTCCCTTTATGTTCTTTCTCAACTTCTGTTTATGAGTAGGGTTAGTCTATACTCATCTTTCTCCTTCTGTCTTATCTTTTATTTTATTTTATTTTATTTTATTTTATTTTTAGTATTTGTCATAAGTGGTGTTTATTATGCTGAAGAATTGTTCTTCTATGCTCAATTTCTGAACAGTCTTTATCAGAAATTAGTGTTGGATCTTGTCAAATGCCTTTTTGGCATCAATTGATAAGACTATGCAATTTTACTATTATTATTATTTTAATTGTAAAATGGAAATATTGACAAGACATTTCCACACATTGCCCACCCCCAGAGCTCCATATCCAATCCCTCCCTTGATAGCTTCCCTATTCTTTATCCCTCTGGGAATGTGGATCCAGGATCATTATGGGGTGCAGAAGGTGGAAGGTCTGGCTTTTGTAACTGCTATTCCTCTGAGGGTGGGCATTGGCAGGTTGGTCCATTCTCTCAGTCTCTCTCTTTCCCTAGTGGGGAAGGGATCTTGGAAGGCATGGCCCCAAGACACATGGTGGGGTCCTCTGCCCAAGGAAGTTAGGTTGGCATCATGGTAGCATCTGGAACCTTGAGGCTAAAAAGGAGTTTATATATAATGCAGAACAAACTGTTGACTAATTATGAACCTAAAGAAAAGAATATTGCAGATGAAGATCTGGGGTCTCCGTTTTGGAAAATGCTAGTAGGTCTATTTTAGGTATATTCTAGAAGGCCTATAACTTTACTAGTTTTTGCCTGAGCCTGACATCTAACATGCAGGTGGACCCACATTATTGTCCAGAGAGATGGTGTCAGAGTTGGAAAATGGACTAGAAAGCTGGATCAGGGAAAAGAGTAGCTTACAAATATGGGGAAAGTATATAAACATTGTTAACGGTAAATCCTACCAGTTTGATATGGGGCCCATATTCAGTACAGGAGCCTGTGTAACCTCTGCATCCTTATAGGTCTGAGCTTGCATTCTGTGGTCATGTCTAGGAACATTCTAGGCTGCACTAGTTTCAATACCCATTTTCCTCAGGTAATAGGTAGAGTATGTTGTCCAAACTCCCTTCAAAGAATAGAACAATCCCTACCATTATTGATCCACACTGAGGGCAATGTCCTCTAGGGACCCACAAAGTGGTCCATTATGTCTTTCCAGATGGAGATAACCTGTGACAGTGGCAAGAGGGATCTGTTAGAAGTCTAGGCCCATCATGACTGTGTGGGAATTCCAGGGCTCCCTGGATAGATCCCTGGGTGATGAGGTGGCCTGGTTGTAACTAAAGAGTCATTATTAAAGTATGCCAGTCTTTTGCCCCTGTTCATCTTTTATAGTCTTTACTTTGTCTGACATGTTTAGCTTTTGAATGACTGGTGAATGCCTAATAGGAGGTATTTGAGGAGGGTATCTAGGTCTAAGTAGAGACTATTTCATTGGTTCATGATTATTAAATTTTCTGTTTTGTATCTTAATGCTTTTCAGCCACCAAGTTGCAGATGCTACCATGATGGCAACCTGACTTCCCTGAGGAGATGACTTCACCAGTGTGTCCTAGAACCCTATCTCCCCAGAGCCCTACCTAACTAGGGAAAGACAGAAATAGCTTCAGGGTATGGAATTACCTGTAAATGCCCATATCCAGTGGTGAGAAATTACAGAAGCCAGACTTGCCACCTTCAGTACCTTTTGTTCCCAATAAAGATATCCCCATACTCCCAGAGGGATAAGGAATAGGAAAGCTCTCAGTGGAGGGAATGGGATTGAAGTCTGATGGTGGGATTTGTGGAATTTTACACCCTTTTAAATATACATATTTTAATTGATTTAATAATGATCAGCAAAAACCATAGAATAAAAGGGATACAATTCCACACAATTTCCACGACCAAAGTTTCATATTCCATCCCCTCTACTAGAACCTTTCTTATTCTTTATTCCTCTAGGATTATGGACACAGGATCATTATGAAGTGCAGAAGATAGCAGGTTTGGCTTCTGTAATTGCTTCTCTACTAGACATGGGCATTGGCAGGTCAATCTGTGATCCCAGCCTGTTTCTATCTTTCCTTACTGGAGCAGGGATCTGTTGAGGTAGGGTTCCAGGGCATTAGTGAGGTTATACATCCTGTGAGGTCAGGTTGGTGTCATGGTAGCATCTGCAACTTGGTGACTGAGATAGCATTTAGATACAAAACAGAATAAATCACTAAATAATCAGAAACCTAAAGCAAGAATACTACAGGTGAGATTTGGGGTCTCCATTCTGGAAAAAACTCATAGGTCTATTTTAGGTTTATTCCAGTTAGCCCATCACTTTACTGTGCCTGAGCTCAACAGCTAACATGCTGGTGATCAAAGCTTTTATATGGGGAGAGTCAGAATTGAAAATAAGACTAGAAAGCTGGATCAGGGAAGAGAGTAGCTCCTAGATATGGGAAAAGTATATAAATATTGTCAACTGTAAACCCCATCGATTTGATCTGGGGCCCACATTCATCACAGGTTATACAGGTTCTGTGGTCATGGCTAGGAACATTCTAGACTACAGTAATTTTAGGGCCCATCTTCCTTGAGTGGTATAGTATGTTGGCCCAATCTCCCTTCATAGAATGAGGCTATTCCTACCATTGTAGATCCTCATAGGGGGAAAGGTCCTATAGGGGCCCACAAAGAGGTACACTATGTTGTTCCTGAAGGAGATGACCAGTGATAGTGGATACAGGGATCTGTTAGAGGTCTAGGCCTGCCTATCATGCCTGTGTGGGAATCCCAAGACTCCTTGACTAGGGCCCCAGGTGATGGGGTGGCCTGGTAGTAACCAAAAGAGCCATCACTGAAGTATGCTAGTCTCTTGCCTTTATCCAGCTTTTATAGTGCTTACGTTGTCTGACGATGTTAGCCTTAGAGTGATTGAGGGATATGAAATAGGAAGTAGATGAGGATTGTATCTAGGTCTAAGTAGAATCTATTTAACCAAGTAATTAATTTTAAAAAGTGTCTTTTTTTTTTGGTCTTTCTACTTGTTTGCTGTACTTATAGACTCAATGCAAACTATTGTGCACTTTTACATAAGGTATATATTTTCCCTTAACTTATGCATACATGTGCATTTGCTTTCTGTCTCAGAGGCCCATGTCTATATCTTGGCTCTGTGGTGTTGTAAAAACAAACAAACAAACAACAACAAATAAAAAAGAAAGAGCTCCAACAACTCCTACAAGGTTACTGCCTTCTGAAGTCTAGAGAACAACATATCTAAGGTCACCTACACAGTACCTGAAGAGAAACAACCAGAACACAAATTTTAAAAGTACCACATATGCTGGTCAAAAAAAAAAAACAAGCAAAAAATTATAATAGGGGTTAGTTGGTGGTGCACCTGGCTGAATGTATATATTATAACGCACAGGCACCCAGACTCAAGCCCACAGTCCCCACCTGCAGGGGGAAAGCTTTAGGAGTGGGAAGCAGGGCTGCAGGTGTTTCTCTTCCTCTTTATCTCCCCATTTCCTTTTGATTTCCAGATGTTCTAGCCAATAAATAAATAAAAATATTTTTTTTAATTTACAAAAAAACAACAGCTAGCAAACAACAACAAAAAATGGCAGAAGTGAATAGGAGTCCAGAAAAAATTCCCCACAATCTAGAAACAACTAAGAATGAGGAAAGTATTCAAACACTGATTGATGCATTAATAATAGGAATGAAGATAGCTTTTGAGGTAAATACTACCACAGATAGGGAAATAATAAATGGGACCCTGAAAGAAAACATGAATGAATTGTCTTAAGGTAATAATAGAACTGAAAACTGAAATAGCTTAGCTAAGAGGCCAGCTAGCAGAACAAGGTAGTATTGTAACTGACCATGCAAAAAAAGAAAAAGAAAAGCTGAACTCAGGGGAGAGCAGTATAGCAGTAGCCCAAAGGAATTCCTTTATACAAACACTAATTCAGAAAAAGAAGAAATACAGAAATCAGTCCCATTCACTGTAGAAGCAAAGCCAATTAAATAATCGAGGAATAAACTTAACAGAAGAATTGAAAAACTTGTATTCTAAAAACTATGAGTCACTATTCAAGAAAATAGAAAAAAAATACAAAGAAGTGAGGATATATTCCATGCTCATAAATTGGAAGAATTAGCATCATTAAAATTAATATTTTACCCAGAGTCATATAAAAATTTAATGCAGTACTCATCAAGGTGCCACCATTTTTTTAAATGAGTAAAACATAAAATACAAACATTTATCTAGAGCCAGAAAACAATTATAATTGAAAAAAAGAAACAATAAAAAAAAGAACTAGAGGCATCACACTCCCAGATATCTAAGTATACTATAGGGGCAAGTACTGGAATAAAAATTAACACACTGGCCATTGGAACAGAATGGAAAGCACACACCTACACTTACAAAAATCTAATTTTTGACAAGGGGGCTCAAGTTATTATGTGGAGAAAGAAGATTCTCTTTAGTAAATGGTATTGGGAAACATGGTTGAAATGTGCATAAGAATAAAATTAAACCATTACTTTCCAGCAGAAACATAGTAAATCCCAAGTGGATCAAAGACTTAGATGTTAGATCAGAAACTATGAATTACTTATAGGAAAATATATAGGAACTTGTATAGGAACTCATATCCATCTAAATTTCATAGGTATCTTCACTAATACAAATCCAATTGCAAGGAAGATAAAAACAAATATAAACCAATGGGATTACATAAAATTTAAACTCTTCTGTACAACATCAAAAAATGACCCCATTCAAAAGTGGTGAGAGGATATGAACAGAATATTAACCACAGAAAATATATAGAAGGCATATGAAAAAAATCTCCATGTAATTGATCATCAGAGACATGCAAATAAAGACAACAATGAGCTACCCCTTTACCCCTGTGAGAATGTCATACATCAGAAACAACAACAACAATGAATGCTGGTTGTAGAAGCAAAGGAACACTCCTATACTGCTGGTAGAAATGTAAACTGGCCCAATCCCTATGGAAAGCAGTCTGGAGTACCCTCACCAGGCTAGACACTGACCTTTCTTATGACCTAAGAATTCCCCTCCTAGGGATATATCCTAAGTAGTCAAATATACCCATCAAAAAATATATGTTTACACCTATTTTCATAGTAGCACCATTTGTCACATACAAATTTAATGTGATACCCATCAAAGTCTCACCAAGTTTATTTAAGAGAATAAAATAAAAATTACAATCATTTATCTGGAACCAGAAAACAGCATCGCCAAAACAATTTTGAGAAAAAGAAACAGAAATGGAAACATCATACTCCCAGATTGCAAACTATATTACTAGGTCATTGTAATTAAAACTGCCTGGTACTGAAACAAAAATATTCACACAGATAAGTGGAGCAGAAATGAGTTCAGAAATAAACCTTCATACCAGAATAAATGGATTGAATGTCTCAGATTTTTTGATGCATAGACCATAGTTCTGAGTATATTTTTGTTGAATCTAAGCAACTACAACTATAAATTGGTAGCTTGATTGAATTTTAACAGTGGGCTTAAATTGTTAATACATTTCTAATAATGATTTTTCTTCAAAATGTTAAATCACCTATAATCTTAGACCAGGGAGAACAGAAACAACTGGTTGATTCACTATACAAGATACAGCTACAAGTACATAGCATTAAATGACATAAATTATGGTGAGGTTTTGTATGATATGGCAAATACTAGCAATGGTATTTTCGAGGTCAACAAAATATCCAAATATCTTGGCTATAATAATAACTAATCAATGCAACCAGAATCACCTCAACATATTTTACTTCAGATTGTGTCCAGAGATCCCAGGCAAGGGATATCAACCCTCCAGCTTCATTACTGCGGTGAGACCTTTCCTAGCTCATGGGACTTCTTAATTCCATTTCAGGTTATGCACTTCCTAACAGAGCCTCAAAACCTACATATAAATCAGGGCCTATGAAATAAGGCATGTACCCATGTATCCATAAGTTAGGGGAAATATATATACCTTAAAGCAAAAGTACACAATAGTTTGCAATAACTCAATAAGTGTAGAAACTAAGTAGAAAGTCCTAAAAAAGACACAGTAAAGTACTTAATCAAATAGTTTCTACTTAGACCTAGATACCATCCTCACCAACTTCCTACTTCACTTCCCTAAGTAACTCCAAGGCTAACATTGTCAGACAAAGTAAGCACTATAAAAGCTGGATAAGAGCAAGAGACTGGCATACTTCAATGATGGCTCTTTTGGTTACTACCAGGCCACACCATAACCTGGGGCCCTAGTCAGGGAGTCTTTGGATTCCCACACAGGCATGTTAGGCCTAGACCTCTAACAGATCCCTGTATCCACTATCACTGGTCATCTCCATCAGGAACAACATAGTGTACCCCTCTGTGGGCCCCTCTAAGACCTTGTCTCCTATGAGGATCAACAATGGTAGGAATAGCCTCATTCTATGAAGGGAGATTGGGCCAATACACTCTACCACTTGAGGAAGATGTGATACAGAGCTCTCGTAGTGGGAATTGTGTATTAGTACCCTATTATCCTATTTTCTTGTCAATATTTCCATTTTATAAGTAAATTAAAAAAATAAGCCCTCACACCTATAGAAATCTAACTATAAGGGGGATCAAATAGTTAAATGGAGAAAGAAAGGTGTTTTCAGTAATGATATTGGAAAACAGGGTGGAAATATACAGAATAATGAAACTGAACCACTTTATCTCACAAGAAACAGAAGTCAACTCCAAATGAATCAAGGACTTGGGTGTTAGATAAGAAACTATCAAATACTTAGAGGAAAATAGTAGTGGAACACTTTTTCATCTAAATCTCAAGGGTATCTGATTATACAGAACAGATTACAAGGAAGACAAAACAAAAATAAATTAATGGGACTACATCAAATTGAAAAGCTTCTGTACAGCAAAAGTGCACAATAGTCTGCAGTGAGTCAGTATATGCAGCAAGCAAGTAGAAATACCTAAAAAGACACCACAATGTTCCTAATAAAATAGTGTCTACTTAGACTTAGATACCCTCCTCACTTACTTCCTATTATACTTTCCTCACTCACTCCAAAGCTAACCTTATCAAAGTAAGGACTGCAAAAGTTGAATTAAGGGCAAGTGACTGGCATACTTTACCGATGACTCTTTAGCCACTAACAGGCCACCACATCAGCTGGGGCCCTAGTCAGAGAGTCCTGAGATTCCCAGACATGATGGGCGTAGACCACGAATAGATCCTTCCCTCAATTGTTACTGGTCATCTCTATCAAAAACAACACAATAGACCACTTTGTGGGCCCCCATAGGGGTTGCCCTTAATGTGAATCAACAATGGTAGAAAATGTTTCATCTTCCAAAGGGAGGGTGGACAACATACTCTATTTTCTACCTGAGAAAGAAGGGTCCTGAGATTGGAGCAGCTTGGAATGTTCCTACTAATAATCACATTTAAAAAAATTAAATCACCTATAATCTTAGACCAGGTAGAACAGAAGCAACTGGTCTTGTCAGTACATATGATATATTTATTTGTTAATAGCATTAAATGTCATAAATCATGGTAAGATCTGGTATGGTTAGGTAAATCCTTCCTATGGCATTTTCAAAGTAAACTGAACTTGATTATAGTAATAACCAGCCTTCTTCAACTCTAAGAAATCAAGGAACCTTCCTCATTCTCTTTAAAGTTTGCAATTTTCCCAGTTCTGGAACCTCTAGGGCTTGGTTCAATTTCATGCTTCTCTTGATCCATACCATTTGCTGCTGTTTCTGCTGATCTCAACCAATGCAATGCAGTCAGTACCACCTCAACATGTTTTACTTTGGATTGTGTCCAGAGAAACCAGTTGTGGAAAGTCAACCTTTCAGCTCCATTACTCTGGTGAGATCTTTCCTGGATCATATGATTCCTTAATTCTATTTTCGATGGAAAACTTCTAACAAAGGCACAGAACTTAGACATAGACCAGGGCCCATGGGATAGGGCACATGTGCACATATATCTACAAGTAAGGGGAAAACATTTGCATGGTAGCTTGCAGTGAATAAGTGCAGCAAGCAAAACCCAAAAGAAAGACACCATAAGGTACTTATTCAAATAGTTTCTACTTAGACCTAGATAACCTCCTCACCTACTTCCTATGTCATTTCCCTCAATCACTCTAAGACCAACTGTGTCAGATAAAGTAAGAACTACAAAAGCGAATAAGGGAAAGAGACCAACACACTTTAATGATGATCATTTTAGTCACTACCAGGACACCCACCATCCAGGGCCCTAGGGAGGGAATCCTGGAATTCCCACACAGTTATGAATGGCCTAGACCTCTAAGATATCAGTATATTCACTACTACTGGTCATTTCCTTTAGGAACAATATAATGGACCCTCTTGTGGGCCTCTTAGCACCTTGGCCTCAATGTGGAATAGCAATGATAGGGACTTTCCCACTCTCTGAAAGAAGGCTATGTTCATCTACTTTGCCATTTGAGGAAAACTATTCCTCCAAGGGGAAGATGGTTCAACATACTCTGCCACTTTAGGAAGACGGGCCCTGAAATTAGTGCAGCATAGAATGTTCCTAGATATGACCATAGAATGCAACCTCACACCTACAGGGATGCAGAGCTTACACCGGCCTCTGTAGTGAATATAAATATATATGGCCCCCAGATCAGATCAATGGGGTTTACAGTTAATGGTATTTACATACTTTTCCCATATCTGGGAGCTACTCTTTGCCCTAGTACATCTTTCTAGTTCTATTTCCAACCATGAGACCACTTCCCCAGACAATACCTTTGGTCCACCTGCACATTAGTTGTCAGGGTGAGGCAAAACTTAGTAAAGTTATGGGCCCCTTGGAATATAACTACAATAGACTTGCTAGCATCTTCCATAATGGAGACCCCAAATTCTTGCCTTTAGGTTCCTGATTATTAAGTAATTTGTTCTACATTATTTCTTAATGGTTTTCAGTCACCAAATTGCAGATGCTGCCATGACACCAATTTGACTCCCCTGGGAAGATGATCTTATCAATGTGTCCTGGAATCCCACCTCTCCAGAGCTCTCCCCCACTAGGGAAGGATAGGAGCAGGATGGGAGTATGAATCTATCTTCCATTGCTCATGCCTAGTAGAGAATCAATTACAGAAGCCAGACATTTCATCTTCGGCACCACATAATGAATCTTGGCACTTGCTTCTAGAGGGATAAAGAATAGGAAAGCTTCCAGTGTAAAGAATAGGATATAGAACGCTGGTTGTGGGACTAGTATGGAGTTGTACACCTTTTATTCTACAATCTTGTCAATCATTATTACACCAATTAATAAATAAAAATAAACGCCTATTAACTTATTTTTAATTTTTATTAGCCATTCAATATTGTTTTACAAAATTACATGCCGACAGGGGTATAATTCCACATTGTTTCCATGACTAGACTTCTGAATCCCATTAAATCCATTGCAAACTGCCACAGTTTTCCCAAGGTTGCAGACATAGATTAACTGTCATATTTACAACTATCTGTCTACATTTTTACATAAGTTCTCCTTTTATCTTCCAGGTTTAACACTCTCTTCTCCTCCAAGCCATTCATGACCTCCAAATGTCTCTCCCCTTTCCTTCCTTTCTCTCCGGGTACTGATGGAGCTGGAGTTCTGAGCCCTCTAATCTTCTTCCTATCATTTCTCCCTACTCTTATTAACTTATAAACTTATAATTCACTATATATTCAATATGTCAGGCAAAAATTAGACTGATTATCTGAGTTCTTTAAGTGCTTAGATTTTCTTTTTAAGCACTTAATGTTTCAAATTTGTAAATTATTGAATTGAATTCTGACTCTGTGCTTAAATTGTTAAAGTATTTCTAAAAATATCCTTTTTTCTTCAAGTAATAAATTACCTAAATCTTAGATAAGATAGTAATAAACATAATAATCTCATCCTGTTAGTATATAAGATATATTTATTTCTAAATAGTATTAAATGACATGAGGTCATGTATGGTACAATCAGTACTAACCATGGAATTTTTAAAGTAAACCAAGCTCCCAAATTACTTGGTTCTAGTAACAATTATCTATTACCTTTATAAACTCTGAGATAGCAAGGAACCCTCCTCATTCTCTTTAAAATCCATATTTTTCCCATTCCTAGAATCTATAGGACTTTGTATTTCTTCATGCTGCTTCTCCTCTTGACAACCTACCCTGTGATACTGCTTCTGCTGACCCCAAACTCAATCAGTGCAACCATGCTGCCTTTTACTTGGGACTGTATCCAGAGATGCAAAGTCTGAGATATCTGTCTTCCAACTCCAATAATCTGGGGAGGCCTTTACTAATGCATGAGACTACCCTTTCAAAGGTAGTCTATTTCCATTTTAAATGAAGCACTCCTTAACAAAGTTACAGAACCCAGATATAGACCAGGGCCTAAGGGACAGGGTATATGTGCACATATATTCATAGGTTAGAGTAAATTATATACCTCAAAGTAAAAGTGCTCAGTAGTCTGCTGTAATTAGACTTAGACCTAATAAGCTCAGCAAGCCAGTAGAAAGACCTAATGAAGGCACCATAAATTGTATAGTAAAATATTTACTACTTATGCCTATATACCATCCTCTCCTACTCTTCACTTCCTTTAATCACTCTACTCAATTAATTACACAAACTAAAGTATATAAGCTATACCCCCAAGTCACTTCTGACAGCAACAGCATTAATATCTCCCCTTTGATAATCTTTAGAAGAAATATTGTATACAATTGACCAAGACATATACTGGTAAAATTACATATATATCACTAATTTTTTCTTTAAGTTCACAATAAAATTAAAAAATTAAAAAGATAAATATGCATAAAGATAGAAAAGAAAAGAAAAAATCATCCTGTTTTCTATATATTTTTAAGTTCACAATGCCTTTCAGGACCTTTGATGTGATATTAAATCTGAAGTCAAACCCTTTCTTCAAGTTATAAATCCTAGCTTCCTTTACACTACACTGTTGGAGCCCAGAACCATGCTTTCCCCAACTCTTCCTGGCACTTAATCCTTATGCTTTGGAGATTAGGTAACTAATGTGTCTTTCCGCTCCTTGTAGATTTAGCACATCCACAGCCATATTCTACTATAAGCAATTGTTAGTAGAATGATTTCTGCATCTTCTTCCAGTAAAATATGGTGCTAGTTTTCAAATATAGAGACTCTAGAAAGAAATAATGGAGCAGATAAATGGGGAAAATAAACATCTCCTAGGCAAAATGTAAAATATGGAGATGTTTAAGGGCTTAAATGAAGGCATGGAAACTTGTGGAGGGTAACATTTATTGCACAAATTTACTTCAGATGATGCTTGCCAACTTAAAGAATACAAAGGTAATAAAGTTGAACTGTCCTTACAGGGAATAAAGGCATTATTTGCGAGCCTCTGGATATTTAGAAAAATGTTTTTACAAATGAAAGGTGACTTCAAGTTTCCTCAAGTGAAAATATGAACCAGAGTTAAACTAGATGAGTTAAAATTGAAGTATGAACCTGGTGGAAGGTTGAAGTACCCATACTCAAAAATCAGTGTGATCTTCCAACTCTGGGTATATATACCCTGACATAATACAGTACCATGAATGCTATTGGGAAGGAAGTATATAGATATTTGTGCAGAAGGATAAACAGTCATGCCCTCATAACTGAGAAAATAACAACATGCAGTTAGAAAATACAGAGTGCACATGCCAAAATCCAGTTTCTCTTCTAATAAACATGTAACCATGGATATTCAGCCAAAGAAGGGAAAACATGAATACAATTTTAGATGTTCCAGCTGATTCTGAAGCCTTAATTGAAAGAAATGGAAACGGCACTAGACTTACCCCAGGTTTACTGTATAAAAGCTCTGAAAGAAGTTAAAGAAGGGAAAGCAAGTAAAAGAAAACTGAAAAAGGGAACTCATTAAGAATTCACATCTGGAAGGAAGATTCATGACAGCAACTACCTCTCTCAAAATTGTCAATAAAAGCTATATTTATTCATTTACTAAAATTACATGAACTTTCAAATATAGAAACAGTTCTTGAAGCACAGAAAGCCCAAAGGAATGCATAGAACCCAGGAGAGAATACAATAAAAATTGAAAAACAGATGCAGATCCCTCCCATGGATGTTTAGTACCCCTGCACTAATGGCACAGAAATAGACAGACCTTTGAACTCTCAGCAAAACTAAATAAACTAAAATTCCAGCCAGAATCTTTCTGCCACCTGAATCCACTGAGCACTGAACTTACACCATCCCTCCTGCTCTACTTGCCTGATGAATTTGTTCATTTATTCCAAGTCACAAATTTCTTGACTGCCACTACACAAGGTATCATTGCCTGTTGCCATGTTTCACCACTCCATAGAGTTTTGGTGCCCTTGCAGTGTGCCTTGTACAGTGCTACCAAAAACACAGACAAACCCCTTGGGTTCTCAGTGAAAATAAGTCAACCTAAATTCTAGCTGGAAACTTACCTGACACCAGAGTCCCTGAGCAACAGCTTCATGTACTTCATACCTGACTATTGACTCTACCTTTTCTTTTGTATAGCTCTGAAATACTTCTAATCTCCTGTCTACCTTGGATACCCCTTTTGGGCTACCCTAGGGTTGATACCCCTATGCGTGTCCTGCTGAGTCCCTAGGCCTAGTATTCTGCACATCCTGCTGAGTCCCTTGAGAGTTGCTATCCACCCTGGGATTACTATGCCACCTTCTCTAGGGTTGGTGCCCTACTACACATCCAACCTTAGGGTTGCTGATGACCACCCTAAGGACATGTTTATGGCTATCTCAGGCCTCATACCTCTCTGAGAATCCTCCCATATTCCTCCAGGATTTCCAAACCTCTCAGATATTCCTTCACAATCACCCAGTCCTGAATCCCTTATGCACAGTTTACTGTGTCTCTGGGCCAGCTGTCCACACAAGGAAATAATCACAGCCCAACAATCCAGTTTTGCCTTCCCATGCTCAACCATCCAATCCTGGCCAGCCATTCATCCCTGGACCTCTGTGCAAACTTGCATGTATTTACACCAAGAAGGATAGGAATATGGAATAAATCCACCCCCAAAGTAAATCAGGATAAAATCCCAGAAAAAAAAGCTATAAGCTGAAGCTAACTAAATATTTTGAGGTAGGCCCTAAAAACTTAATTCATATATTTACCACTGAAGTGTGAAAAATCATAGAAGAAAACCCCAACTGATATAAAAAATATGAGATAATAGGAACCAAAACCAAGGAGAAAGTAAAGAACTAAATCCCTAAATAGTTGAATTAGTAGACACATTAGTTAAGGTAAATGTCTCTAAATGTTATCCAAACAACACAATAAAATAGTGAGAGAATAGCCACCTCATTTGAAAAAGGCAATCCAGTGAGCAATCTAAAAGACACAATAGCCAAGCAAAAAGCTATAATACCTAAACAAAAGGATACAACTGCTGAACTAATGGATAGACTGGAGAGACTTAAAAGCAGAATGCAGACTGACAAAAGAAACAGAATGCCTGAAGATTGAAGTAGGGGGGAAATAAGTAAAAAATACAATATCTAGAAATGATTTAATAGACAATGAAAACAACACCAGAGACATGGGGTGACATAAAAAGGAATAGCATTTGAATAATTGACCTTCTGCAGGACTCTAGAAAAAAATGTACAAAAATATAGGGAGATGATAGATAGATAAATGGATACATATAGATAGATGGATAGATGATAGATATATAGATAGATTATTGATAGATAGATAGATAGATAGGTGTTAGAGAGATGGAGATAGTGATAGATATAAAGTGAACACATAACCATGACCTTGGAAGAATTACTGCAGTTTTCAATAAAGGGAATTGGGACACAGAATTCTGGTGGAGGGAATGGTTTGGAAATATACTCCTTCTATAATCATGTAAGTCAATACCAAATCAATAATAAAATTATTAATTTTTATTGTCTTTAATTATTTGATAGAGACAGAAATTGACAGGGAAGAGGGAGTTTGGGAGAGAGACAGAGAGATAGATGCAGCACTTTTTCACCACTGGCAAAGCTTTCCCCCAGCAGGTGGGGACCAAGGGCTGAGTCCTTACACATTGTAACATGTGCATTCAATCATGTGCACCACAACCCGCCCCTCTAATAAAAGTTAGTTTAAAAAATTGGCCTTAATATTTGAGGGAAAATGCTTCCATTTTTCACCAGTGAATATGATATTGGCTGTAGGTTTGATATATGTGGACTCCACTATTTTGAGGAATCTTCTATCTATTCCCATTTTTTGTAGTGTTTTGATCATAAAGGGATGTTGGATTTTGTCAAATGTTTTTTCTGCATCTATTGATATGACCATGTGTTTTTTTGTCTTGCTTTTATTGATGTTATGTATCATATGGTTATTTTATGTATATTAAACCAACCTTGCATCCCTGGGATAAACCCTACTTGGTCATGATGAACAATCTTTTTAATATACTGCTGTATCCAGTTGGCAATGATGTTATTTAATATTTTAACATCTATTTTATCAGATATATTGGTCTGTAGTTTTTTTTCTTGTTGTTCTTGTTGTATCCCTGTCTTCTTTTGGTATCAGAGTGATGTTGGCTTCATAGAAGCTAGAAGGAAATATTACTGTGTCCTCAATATTTCGGAAGAACTTTAAAAATGGAGGTATTAACTCTTCCTTGAAATGTGTGTGTGTAAAATTAATTTACAATAACATTTTGTCCAGGACTTTCATTGCTGGGATAGTTTTTGATAACTGTTACAATATCTTTGGCTAAGATTGGTCTTTTCATACTTTTTAGTTCCTATTTGTTTAATTTTAGAAGTCTGTATGTATGTAGGAACTCATCCATTTCTTCCAGGTTCTCTAGCCTTGTGGCATATAGTTGTTCCTAGAAGCTTTGCATGATATGTTGGATTTCTGTTGTGCCTGTTGCTGTATCTCCTTTTTCATTTACAATCCTTTATTTGAGTCCCACCCTCTCTTTATTTGTGTGAGTCTGGGTAAGGATTTGTTGTTTTGTTTACTCTCTCAAGAAGCAACATTTAGCTTTGTTGATCATTTGTATGGCTCTTTTATTTTTGATGTTATTTATTTCTGCTTTAATTTTAGTTATTTCAGTCCTTCTGGTTGCTTTAAGGTTTTTTTGTTCCTCTTCTCTAAATCATTAAGGTGTATAGTCAGGTTGTTTATTTGAGATTTTTGTTTTTTTCCTAATATGCACTTGTATGGATATGAACTTCCCTCTTAGTACTGCCTTAGCTGTGTCCAAAATATTTTGATAGTTTGTGTCTTCATTTTCATTGAATTCTCAAAACATTTTATGTCTCCTTTGTTTTACTGTTGATCCAGTTGTTAAGTGGTGTATTGTTGAGTTTCCATATTTTGGAACTTTTACTTATTTTTGTTTGTTAAATTTTAATTTAATTCCACTGTGTTCTGAGAAAATTTTTGATTGACTAATCAAAAGTACATAACAATTATTAACATCTATGCACCCAATGAGAGGACATCTAAATACATGAAACATTTACTGAAAGAGCTAAAGCAATATATTAATAGCAACACAGTAATAGTAGGGGATTTCAGTAATCCACATTCTTAACTTGACAGATCATCTAGGCAGAAAATCAATAAAAAAAACAAAAAAATACATGAAGAGATAGATAAACTAGAACTATTGGTCATTTTCCAGAACCATTCACCCCAGCCTTTAGCCTGTATGATAGCATTCCATCCTTTAACTTTAAGTCTGTGTTTGTCTTGTTGGGTAAGATGGGAATCTTGCATGCAGCATATGGTTGGGTTGTGTTTTCTCATCCATCCTCCCATTCTGTGCCTTTTAATGGGTTAGTTTAAGCCATTGAAATTTATTGGTATTATGGATTTAAAATATTGAATTTCCATTAGTCAACAGTTTTTTATATATTGTGATATATGGCAAGTATTATGGTGATGTTATTGTTTATAAGTGGTATTTTAGTACCTCTTTCAGGGCAGGCTTGGTGATGGTTGCCTCTTTTAATTGTTGCTTGTCTGAGAAAGTTTTGATCCCTCCATCTAGTTTGAATGACAATCTAGCAGAATATATTATCCTTGGTTGAAACCCTTTTTTTTATTGCCATTCTCTTCCGGATTTTAGAATTTGATTGGAAAAGTCTGCTGATAGTCTTATGGGTTTTCCCCTGTGTGTGACTTTTTGTTTTTCTCTTGTAGCCTTTATGATCCTTTCTTTATCCTTGCTTCTTTTCATTGTAACTATGATGTGTCTTGTTGTCTTCAGGTCTCGGTTGACTCTGTTTGGGATTCTCTAGGCCTCTTGAATCTTTTTTGTTTTTTTTTTTATTTAAGAAAGGAGACATTAACAAAACCATAGAATAAGAGGGGTACAGTTCCACAATTCCCATAACCCAATCTCCATATCCCATCCCATCCCCTGATAGCCTTCCCATTCTCTATCTCTCTGGGAGTTGTGGGTTGCAGAGGGTGGAATGTCTGGCTTCTGTAATTGCTTCCCTGCTGAACATGGGCATTGACTGGTCTATTCATACTCCTAGTCTGCCTCTCTCTTTCCCTAGTAGGGTGGGGCTCTGGGGAATCGGAGCTCACATACACACTGATGGGGTTGTCTGTCCAGGGGAGTCTGGTCAGCATCTTGTTGGCATCCAGAACCTGGTGGCTGAAAGGAGAGTTAACATACAAAGCCAAACAAACTGCTGAACAATCATGGACCTAAAGACTGGAATAGTGCAGATGAGGTGTTGGGAGGTATTCCCTGCATGCTGTTGGTACTTTTGCTTTCAGGTATATATTTTTCCCATAGTTTATGGGCACGGGTGAACCTATTCTCTATCTCAGGGGACTGGGACTATATCTAGGTTTGAGAATTTTATTGGGGAGTGGTGTTTGGAACATGTGTAAGCCTGATATAGCTTAGGGAGAACCACCCCCATCTTTGGATGGAGGTCTGAGAAGATAACCTCTTGGTAAGTCTCTCAACTGAGGTGAGCATAGGGGGAAACTCAGACTTGGTTCTTTCCTTCTTGACTCTCAGGCCCACAGATACCCCAGTACTTCCCTCCATTAACTGCAGGCCACATGGCCACAGATTCACTTATTCAAAGTCACCTTCTGATCACAGAAGAACACACCTTATCACACACTTCATCACACACCTCAGACCCCAGACAAGAGAAATTCCAAACTATATGGCCTTTTGTTATTCATCTTCTCTCTGTCTCACCCTATGGGTTCAACCCCTATGCTTCTCTCAAATACCTTTGGATAATTAAGTTGCTTGTGTCATGGAAAATAACTGTCTTGTATCTCATAAATTCCTGTCATACCAGCCCCCTACCTTAGGGGCATGCTGACTGTTAAGAAACCTGTAATTTCTGACATATTTCAACAATAATTACCTCCATTGCTTTTCTATTTAACTCATGTCCATTTTGCTAATAAACGGACTCTAGGATTCTGAGATTCTAGGACTCAGATTCTAGACACGCTAAGAGTCCCCTGGTGTCTTTTACTTTGTGTCACCCCTGTTATGAGTGAGAAAGAACCAGCCCATTACCTTTCCCCTGGAGGCCACCCTGCCAGAGAAGGAGAGAGACACCCCAAAAGAGTGGAACACCTAGAATGGAATTAGAGAATACTATGAAAGGTCTCACATGAGTTATGAAGCTGAAGGGTTGTCATTCCACACGTGAAGTTTTTTAATTGATTAATTTATTTATTTTTTATTTTATTTTTTTTAATTAGCTAGGATGAGGGAGAAGGAGAGAGTCTTTAGAGGAGGGAGGAGTAGTGACACAAGTTCCTCTCTCAATGGATCAGATGCCCAGTCCCCTAGCAATGAAAGATACCCTAAGAGTTAATTCTGGTCAACCTAAAGGAGGGGGGGGAAAGAGATACACCTTTATATAGTATTAATAATAAAATAGAGCAGGGTAAAAAATCTGTCCCAGATTGCCTAAAGCCTCCTGAGCAGAGGCAGCTGATTTTTAAGAATGTAAAAAAAAAAAAAAAAAGAAAGAAACTCCTCAGGACTAGACAAGAATAGCAGGAATAGACAGTTATGCAAATCTACTATCCACTGTATATTCTATGGGTAGCTAGAGGAGAAAAGGAAGCAGAGCAGATAGACACTCAGAGAGAGTTCATTCTGAGTCAGATGTCTTCCACAAAATAATTCCCAAATGTGTATCAGTGAATTCAGAAAGCTGAAGGAGGAAGGAAGAAAGGATGACAAGAATGAGAGAAAGAAGAAAAAAAGAAAGAGAGAAAAAAGAAAAAGATAAGAAAAAGAACAGTAATAAAAGAACAGTGAAAGGAACGAGTTATTTATTTATTTATTTTTTATTTTTATAATTAGCTATGCGGCAGGAAGGAGATAATGGGTAGGGGCGGTAGGAAGAGTTAAACAAGTTATTTTAGCAGCGGATAAGACACCCAGTCCCCTAGCAATGGAAAATACACTAAGAGTTAATTCTGGTCAACCTGAAGGAGAAGGGAAAATGGGTACATGTTTATCTTGTATTGATAATAAAATAGAACAGAGTAAAAAACCTGTCCTGTCTTCAGCTTGGATGGCTCCAGATTGCCTTAGGCCTCCTGAGCAGAGACAGCTGATTGTTGAGAACATAAAGCAAAAAAAAATTCTCTGATGGTCTTTCCCTGTCTAAGACTCTCCTTGGTGGAATATTTGTATCTGGAATTGGCTACTTAGAAAGAAAAAAGGCCAAAGGTTTCAGAAAGGAATAGGATTAGAATGAATGACACCCCCTGGTGGGACAGGAATCTTGGTAAAGAAAGAAGCTCATCAGGGGAGCCTGCTAGGTGCAGATCTCTGGACCCCAGGGACTGGTTATGGGGGGTTTGGGGGAGGGGTTCGCTTCGGGAATAATAATGAAATTTTTTTCCCTTTCTTTTTACTCTATTTTCTAACCCAAATTGAGTTATAGTCACCTCCTTGGTGTCATCGCTAGGACCCCTTATTGACTGTCCTGCTAAAGGCAAAAAAAATCTTACTGTTTCCAGTAGATGTTGTCGGAGCTCAAGCCACTAGCAGCTTCTCATTCCGCCATCTTCCGGAATCTCCCAACTGTTTCAATTTTATTAGCTGTGATGTGCCTGCTCATATCTACTTCCTCTTTATTTAATTTTAGATGTCCATAAGTGTCTAGAAAATCATATATTTTTTAGCTTGGTGGAATATAATTGTTCATAGAGGCCTCACATGATATGTTGCTTTTCTGTGTTCTCTGTTGTACTATCTCCTCTTTCATTGACAATCTTATTTATTTGGGTCTTCTTTTTTTTGAGTCTGGCTAAAGGTTTATCGATTTTGTTCACTTTTTCTTAGAAACAACATTTACTTTCATTTATCCTTTATCTGGTCTCCTTATTTTCAGTGTTATTTATTTCTGCCCTAACAGGATTTATTTCAGTACTTTAGGTTGCTTTAGCATTCTTTTGTTATTCTTCTTCTCGGTCATTAAGATTTTCAATCAGGTTGTTTACTTATGCTTTCTGTTTCCTAATGTATGCTTATATGGCTATGAACTTCCCTCTCAGTACTGCCTTATGCTTTATGTTTCCTAATGTGTGCTTATATGGCTATGAACTTCCCTCTCAGTACTGCCTTATCTGTGTCCCAAATAATTTGATAGCTTGCATCTTCATTTTCATTGAACTCTCAAAGCATTTTGATTTCTTCCTTTATTTCCTCTTTGACCCAGTAGTTAAGTAGTGTACTGATGAGCTTCCACATTTTGGGACTATTAGTAATCTTTTGTTGATTGGTAAGAGTTAGTTTCATTCCACTGTGGTATCAAAATCAGCTTGGGATGACTGCAATGCTCTTGAATTTTCTGATGCTGTCTTTGTGGCATAACATATGGTTTATCCTTGAGAATGACCCATGTGGACTTGAGAAAAATGTGTATTTCAGTTTCTCGGGGTGAATGACTGAAAATGTCCAATAGTTCTAGTTCATCTATCTCCTCATTTAGCTCCCTCATGTCTTTATTCATTTTCTGCCTAGATGATCTGTCAAGTTGAGAGAGTGGGGTGTTGAATTTCCTTACTATGACTGTGTTGCTGTTAATATATTGTTGTATATCTTTCAGTAGATGTTTGATATATTTAGATGGCTTTTCCTTGGGTGCATAGATGTTAATAATTGTAAAGTCCTCTTGAATGACTGATCCTCTGAGCATTAAGTAGTGTCCATCCCTATCTTTTTTTTAATTTCATTGATTTTAAAGTCTATTGTGTCAGATATGAGAATGACTGTTCCCGCTCTTTTTTGTGGGCCATTGGCTTATATGATAGTTTCCCATACTTTCACTTTGAATCTGTGTTTGTCTTTTTGAGTTAGGTGGGTTTTCTGCACCCAAAAGTGTTGCATTTTTTGATCCATCTTCCTGCTCTGTGTCTTTTAAAAGGTGAATTCAGGCCATTGACGTATATTGATATCAACAATTGAAGATATTTTAACACCATTTTTGTGCATTTTTAGAATGTTCTGATATATGGCCTATTTAAGGGAGTCTGACTGTTTAATAGGAGACTTTTAAGAACTTCTTTCAAGGCAGGCTTGGTGATAGTTGATTCTTTCAACTGTTGCTTGTCTGAGAAGGTTTTTATACCTCCATCTAGTCTGAATGACAGTCTATCAGGATACAGTAGTCTTCATTGAAAGACTTTTTCATTGAGCACTCGATACATATCTTGCCATTCTCTTCTGGCCTGTAGTGTTTGTGTGGAGAAGTCTGCTGCTATTATTATGAGTTTTCCTCTGTAGGTGAGTCTTTGTTTTACTCTTGCAGCCTTCAGGATCCTTTATCCTTATCCCTTTCCATTCTAAACAGGATGTGTCTTGGTGTCTTTCACTCTGGGTTAATTCTTTTTTGGACCCTCTGGCCTTCTTGAACATTTATATCTTTTATGTTGTCTAGACTAGAGAAGGGCTCAGCTATTATGTCCTGAAGAATGCTTTCTTCCCCTGCTTTTCTTTCTTCCTCTTGAAAGCCAATAATGTGTATATTAATTCTTTTGAGGTCATCTCATGTCTCTGTTGTTTTTACTATCTCTTAATCTCTATTTGAAATCTCTTACTTTCTTTTTGTTGTCTCTAATTCATCCCTGATCTTTTAAAAATTTTTTTATTTAGTATTTTCCTTATTTATTGGATAGAGACAGCCAGAACTCAAAAGTGAGGGTTATTAGAGAGGGAGAGAGAGAGAGACACCTGTAGCCCTGCTTCACCACTTGTAAAGCTTTCCCCCTGAAGTTGGAGACTGGGGGCTCAAAACTGGGTCCTTGCACACTGTAGTGCATGCCCTCAAACAGGTGTTCCACCACTAAGTCCCCTTTGATCTTTCTAATTCTGTCTTCAGCCTTATTTATTCTATTCTCTCTCCCCTTTACTGTTTTCTTGAGTTCATCTATTTTGTTATCCTGTTCTGATACTGTTTTAGCTTTTTCACTTGTTTCCTTTGCTCAACTATTTCAGCTTTCAGATCTCTATTAACCTTGAGATAATTAGTGTTTTTCTTTCAGAGTCTCATTTGTTGTTTCTGCATTTCTGATGACAATTCTTTCAAACTCTTTACTCACTCCTGTGACTATTTCCTTAACTAGTGTTTGGATGCTGACCTCATTATTTTGTGCTTCAACTTTTGGGGGGCTTTTAGCTGGACTCTTGTCCTGGTTCATTTCTCCAATATTTCTTCTTGTTGGTTTAACCATTCTATATAGTATAGTATGCTATGAGGTTACCTCTCTCAGTACTTTTCAAATTACTGATCACTCTTGCCTGGATTGACTTGTGTCTAAGTAAGGTACTTAAAGGGTTCACAGTTGTGGAAATTCACAGTTGTTTCAATATTATTTTAAAACTGAGTTGGAGCACAGTGGCTTTTAAAGCCTATTTTTTTCTTCCCTGTAGGCTATGGGAGCCTGAGGGCTTTGAAACAGTAAGTAGGCTTCTTAGCTTAATCCCGCACTCCTAACCAAGAGATAAACAGGGTGGGGGAGAGTAATACAATTGTTGTGCAAAGAGACTCTCACACTCCAAAGATCTAAAGCTTCAGGCTCAATTCTACTTCTCTGCCAAGCTCCACAGCACTGCTGAGCCCTGTGAGTTTTTAAACAAATTCCATTTATAATCTGTAGGTTCAGTGGCAACTATGTTCTCATCAGGTGAACAACATGGAAAGACTCCCATCACACAGCCTCACTGCTAGGCCACTAAGGTGTAAATCTCTTGCTTTTCCTGGTTAGTTCTCTGTCCCCTGATGTCAGCACAGGGTCTCCTCCCTGGTTCTCCAGCCTGTGAGGACAGTAGCAATGGAGACTCACAGTTGTATTTTGTGAGTCCTCTCCTCCCTTCAGCCATCTTTTTGTTGGTGAAACAGACTGGAGGTTGTGCCTCAAGTAGTAAACTGCCAGACTGTTACCAGACACTTCATTGTTCCTTTGGCTCCTTTCTGTCCATGAGCCACACATATTTGCACTCACAGGTGATTTGGTGGGTTCCTGAAGTCGTTCTAGTCCTGCCTTGTTGCAGTACCATATGATCTTCTGTATATTCTTTTTCTTTTGTGGTTTTTATTTATGTTATATTTATTTATTGGTTAGAGACAGCAAGAAATTGAGAAGGGATTGGGAAAGAGAGGGATAAAAACAAAAAGATACCTGCAGCACTGCTCCACCACTTGCATAGCTTTCCCTCTTCAGGTGGGGAGCAGAGGCTCAAACCTGTGTCCTTGTGCATTGTAACACGTGTGCTCAAGCAGGTACACTACCACTCAGCCTTTTCTTTTGTGTGACTTAAGTCTGTAATTATGAAGGCACTAATACTGAAAGATAGTTCAAGTAAAACATGATATTCACACCACAGAGGTCTAATGAAAAGACTAGTGGGCAGAACTCTAAGATGAAAAATGCATGGGACCTCTTTTGTAAGTAATCACCAAAACATTTTGGACATATCAGATAAGAAAAAGAGAAGTTTTTTTTTTTTCACTTCAGTTACACTATGTATAGTAAATAGGTAATGATAGGGGAAAACTCTTAAATGGAGACAACTCTGGATAAATGTTAAAATTCAACTGTAGCCATAAATAATTATTACTTTTTCTCATGTTATTTTATTAAGGAATATTAAGGAAAATAAAAATTAGCTAAATACATGCATAATGATTCAACAATTTTCAAATAATAAATATAGATTAATTTGAATTTTAAGGTTCATATGATTTCAAATAGACTATTATATACAATTGTGATTAATATATACAAGTGACTAGCTGCCCTGAAATATGTTATTATTAAGATAAAATTATTGCTGCCGTCAGGTGTATGTCATTATATTATGATAGTTGTATGATTTATTTAAAGCATTAATATAAAGATTAAATTGTATTAGAAAAATATGACAGAATATAGCCTGTAAATAGATCTACAAATACTTATGCTAGGTAGAAAATTGTTACTCTTATAGTATCACTTAATGTGATGTTTAACTGCAAAGTTTTAAATGTAAAATATAGTGATGCTAATTACAGGAATAAGACTGACTCAGAGACTTACAACTTAGTTATCAGTTATAACTGAAACTCTATACCTATTGAATTTGATTTACTACTAGTAAATTAAATAAATTTCTTTAGACACTACACGTAGAAAATTCTTATCAGGGGCCAGGTAGTGGTGCACCTGGTTGAGCGCATGTATTACAAAGTGCAAGGACCTGGGTTGGAGCTTCTGGTCCCCACCTGCAGGGGGAAAGCTTTGTGAGTGGTGAAGCAGTGCTGCAGGTGTTTCTCTATATCTATCACCCAATTCCCTCCTAATTTCTGGATGTCTCTATCCAATAAATAAAGATAATAAAAAAATTTTAAAAATCTTATCAGAAGAAATAATGGAATGGCCAGATTATGGTGAACCCAGAACAGCACAAAAGTTATCAAGACCATATTGCCCACCTGCAGTGTGAAAACTTCATGAGGGATGGAGCAGTACTGCTGGTGTTTCTCTTCTCTTTCCATCTCTGTCTCTCCTTGCCCATCTCTTATACATCAGCAAAGAAAAAGTAAAAAGAAAAAGAATTATTACTGGAAAGTGGTGGAATACTCTTGTAGGCATCAAACTTCAGCAATAATTCTGGTAATCAACAGTAAATACATAAATAAATAATAAAATAGAAGAGTCATTAACCATAATGCAATAAAAGAAGGCTAAATTTCATTTTAATTTGTTTGATTATCAGGACATATTACTAAAATAAAGAAGAAATGTTGCAGATATATATTTTTACATATAAGATAGATAAAAAATTTAGAATCATGATTTATCTGCTATTCAATAATAAATACCCAAATAACCTAATTAAAATGGACAAAAATCTAGACACTTTACAAAAGAAAACATGTGAATACCAGGAAGCATATGATGTTGTGCTCAGCATCAATTCAAATTAGAAGCACAGTGAAATACTGTCACCAATATTTTAGAACAACTAAAAATAGTCTGACAATATCAACTATCATCATGTTTAAAACTGACTAAAAATTGTATTACTAGCCAAAGGAGTATAAAATGAAATAATCACTGTGGTAAATTCTTTGAATATTTTTTTCTTTTGAGGTCAATATACATTTGACTAAATAATGCCACTGCTAGATATTTGTAAAATAGGGTTTAAAACAGATATTTACAAAATTAATTGTGCAAAGATAGCTTAAATCTCTTATAACAACACAGAATACCTTAAATACTTATCTGCAGAAGAATAAATTATCCATACAATTGAATATTACTTAGCAACAAGAAATAGCCTACAAATAAATGCAAAAACATGCCTATGTCACAGAAATATCACCATGTGTGAAATAAACCACATACAAAATGACACATTATTTTTGAGTCTATGTGTGTGAAATTGAAGTAAACTCAGACCTATGGTGGTAGAGCTCAGAATATTGATTTTTAGTTGGAAGAGGAAGAGGTCATATAGGAATAAAAACTTTATGGGGTGATGAAAATGTTTTGTATCATAATTATATGCATACATATTTATTGAAATTCATCTATCAGAAGAGGTTAAAGAAGTTATAGTTTTCACAAATAAGCAGCATATTACTAAATAAAAAGCATTATCTAATATTTGCCATTAGTTTCTTCTGATCAAGATATGTTGGTACATTGGATAATTACTGTGGCTACACTGTTTCACTTATGTTGCTATCTGAAATATTGTTTGCTGACAGGTAACAGACATGATCTAAATCATTCTCCCTTCCTCATTCAGACAAAAAAAGTTATAATTTTACAAAATAACATATCTGCCATGCCAGAGAATCCCAGAAGGTCTGGGTAGAATCAGCTTTTTGAATTTTGTTTTTAACCTCTTATCCTTGAGGAATTTCAAACTCTAACAACCCCCTCCCCCATTACCCTCAACCCAGAACTGTATCATGAGAGAAAAATACAAGTACCAGAATAACTCTGTTTTGTACTCAAAGATAAAATATCAGAGTGAGAACATGGGGTAGAGGAGGATTGAAAGAATGTCAGAGGAGATGATCTAAAGTAAGAAAGTAAGAGGGCCAATAAGAAAGAGAAAGGAAGAGGACAGAGAAAAGCAGATAACAAACAAAAGCAAAAACAGGGAGTTGGGTGGTAGTGCAGCCAGTTAAGTGCAGGTGGCTCAAAGTGCAAGGACTTGGATAAAGATCCCTGTTCAAGCCCCTAGATCCCTTGTTGCAAGGAGAGTTGCTTCACAGGCGGTGCAGCAGGTCTACAGGTGTCTATCTTTCTCTCCCCCTGTCTTCCCCTCCTCTTTCCATTTCCCTCTGTTATATCCAACATCAACATCTATAACAACAGCAATAAAAAACAAGGACAACAAAAGGGAATGAATAAATAAATATTTAAAAAATTAAAAAGCAAGAATAAATAAATAAATATTTAAAAACAAAAACAAAAACCCTAGGTATTTATTTTTGATCAAAAGGAAAGTCTCAGATCATGGTGAAAATTTGTGCTTTTGGGGATAGAAAGAGGCAAACCTGATTAATTGCAAATATTATACAATATATGCAGTTCCTTTTTTCAATCTCCCAGTCCATATTAGCAGGGAAAAGTTTCACTAGCAGTGAAGCAGTGCTTTGGATGTCTTTCTTCTCTCTCCTTTTCCTATTTTTTTTTTAAAGAATGCAATCCTGCCACCATATTTTTAATTTTTAAATTATATTTTTATTTATTGGATAGATACAGTCATAAATGAAGAAGGTATGGAGATGTAGAGAGGGGATAAAAAAGAGAGACACCCACAACTCTGCTTCACAACTCACAAAGCTTTCCGCCTGCAGGTGGGCAGCTGGGGCTCAAAATCTGGTCATCGAAGATTGTAACATATGCTCTCAACTTGGTTCTCCACCACCTGACCTCTCTTCTCTCTCCTTTCCCCTCTAAATTTTTCTCTACCCTATCTTATTTGAAATAAATAATTTGAAAGAGCTTTTCATATTAAGAAAAAAATCAGTGCTTTTAACTAGGTTTCAGTATCTGACAGCATAATTATTAAGTAATAAAAGCATTGTTTTTGCACCACTTGCGCTTAACCTGCTCCACTACTGCTAGCAGGATGCCAACTAGACATCCCTGGATAGACAACCCCACCAATGAGTCCTGAAACTCCATTTCCCCAGATCCCCACCCAACTAGAGAGAGAGAGACAGGCTGGGAGTATGGATTGACCTGTCAATGCTCATATTCAGTGGGGAAGCAATTACAGAAGCCAGACCTTCAACCTTCTGCATCCCACAATGACCTTGGGTCCATACTCCCAAAGGGTTAAAGAATAGGAAATCTATCAGGGGAGGGGATGGGATATAGAGTTCTGTTGGTGGGAATTGTGCGGAATTGTACCCCTCTTATCCTATGGTTTTGTCAATGTTTCCTTTTTATAAATAAATAAATAAATAAATAAATAGAATAAGAAAAGTTTTAAAAAGTATTGTTTTCATTTGTCCCACGTGATCATGCTGGGAAGCTCCCTACACTCTCCCTAAGTCAGACTCTTTTCCAACAAAGTAGCTCCCAGGACTAGCACATGAATCAGAGTGTTATCAAAGCTTTGGTTTGAAACATATGCTGTATAAATTTAATGATCTTGGAATCTTGATAGTATATTTTTCCTTTCAAAAACCTTGTTAAGGCATTAGGGATCATTAGTTGCTGGGGCTTCCTTAGAATCTTATTTCTTATAGAATTATTTAGTATGGATATAAAAATTATCTCTTTTGTCTCATTTAGTTTTCTTTTTTATTGACTTAATAATGATCAACAAGGATAAGAGGGGTATAATTTCATACAGTTCTCATTACCAGAGTTCCATTGTAACATGTGCTTTCTTCTACATTGGAAGCTATCCTACTCTTTACCCATCTGGGACCATGGACCCAGGTTCATTATCGGGTGCCGAAGATGGAAGGTCTGGCTTATATAATTTCTCCTTCGCTGGGCATGGGCATTTACCAGTCTAGCTTTGTGGGCGGGAGACAGATGACCAGGGACTCATGGCTGAGTGGGATGCAGTTCAATCTTTATTGATGAGGAATGCAGTGCAAGTTATATATCTCTAATCACAATCATGTCCTTATATATCTCTTGAGGCAGAAGTGTCAGGTCAGAAGAGGATGTACATAGGATAGGGGGTGGGGAGAAGGAAAAAGCATGTAAACCAGTGGGGATTAAACCAGTGTGGGCAAAACAATGATTATGTAAATAGACCACAGCAGCAACCAATGCAACAGAAGGGGTCTTAGAAACAGAATTTAGAAGCAGACCAATAGGCATTGACAGGTCAATGCATATTCCCAGCCTGTTTCTATCTTTCCTTAGTAGGGCAGGGCTCTGGACAGGTGGGAGTTCCAGGACACATTGGTGAGATCATCTGCTCAGGGAAGTCAGGTTGGGATCATGGTAGCATCTGCAACTTGGTGACTGAAAATCAATAAGATATAAAACAAAAGAAATTATTTAACTAACAGGAACCTAAAGGCAAAAATATAGCAGACAAAACTTGGGTCTACACTTTGGAAAAAGGTAGGAAGTCTATTTTAGATATTTTCCAAAAGGCCCATGACTTCACTAATTTTTGCCTGAGCCTGGCATTAAGCATGCAGGTGGGCAAAAGATATTGCCTGGGAATATGACAACAGAGTTGGAAATACAACCAGAAAGCAGGATCAGGGAAGAGAATAGCTCCCAATTATGGGAAATTTATATACATACCATTAACTGTAAACCCCATAAATCTCATCTAGGGCCTGTATTCAGCATAAAAGCCTGACAACCTCTGTATCCCTGTAGGTCTGAGCTTATATTCCATGGGCATAACTAGGAACATTATAGGTTACACTCATTGCAGGACCTGTCCTCCTCAAGTGGCAGAATATGTTGACTCAACCTCCATTCAGAAAATGGAGCAGTCCTTACCATTGTTGATCCACATTGAGGGCAATGTTCTGTAGAGGCCCACAAGAGAGTTTAGGATGTTGCTTCTGATGTAGACGACCAATGATGGTGGAGAGAGGAATATGTTAGAGGTCTAGGGCCATCACAACTGTGTAGGTACCCTAGAATTCCCTGACTAGGACCCTGGATGATAGGATGGCCCGATGGTGACCAAAAGAACCATCACTGATGTATTTTGCCCTTGCCCAGCTTTTGTAATCCTTACTTTGTCTGACATGTTTATCCTTAGAGTGACTGAGGAAAGTGGAAATAGGAAATGGGAGTAGATGAGGAGGGTATCTAGGTCTATAAGTAGAAACTATCTGGTTAGGTACTTTATGGTGTCTTTTTTAGGTCTTTCTACTTGCTTTCTGTACTTATTGAGCCACTGTAAACTACTGTGCAGTTTTACTTTAAGGTATAAAATTTTCCCCTAACTTATGGATACATATGCACATGTGCTCTGGTCTATATCTAGATTCTGTGGCCTTCTGAGAGTTCTCCA
This sequence comes from Erinaceus europaeus, assembly GCF_950295315.1. NCBI lineage: Eukaryota > Metazoa > Chordata > Mammalia > Eulipotyphla > Erinaceidae > Erinaceus > Erinaceus europaeus. The sequence goes on along the minus strand of NC_080181.1, from coordinate 34,811,689 downwards.
TACTGCTTTACATAGGGGTTGGACCAGTTTACATTCCCACCAGTAATGCAGTGGGGTCCTTTTGTCCCCACAGCTTCTTCAGCATTTGTTGCTGCTACCTTTTCTGATGTGTGACATTCCCACTGGAGTGAAGTGGCATCTCATTGTTGACTTTATTTACAGTTCTCTGACAATGACTTGGAAAATTTTTCATATGTTTACTGGATTGTGGGAATCTCTGGAACTACAGTGTCATATTTTGACTTGGAAGACTCCATTGAAAAGAAAAATACTGTAAGAAAACATAGGTATAGTCTTGATAGCATCTATTTGCTAGAATATCAACAACATCTTACTGTCTGGTATATTTTTATATTTGAGAAAAAAATTAAACTTCATTTTTTTAAAGCAACTATGGACAAGTTTTTGTGCACATATATATTTATATATCACCTTATTTTCATTTGAGTATGATATTCATCTATCTGATGTAGTGATTAAGACAATTTATTAGCATTTATTCAATAAATTAGCAATTATCCCATTAACTGAAACACTGTGTAAGAGAAAGCAGAGGCTGCATATAGAATGTACCTTTTTTAAAATTTCTTTATTGGGGAATTAATGTTTTACATTTAACAGTAAGTACAATAGTTTGTACATGCATAACATTTCTCAGTTTTTCATATAACAATACAACCCCCACTAGGACCTCTCTCATCCTTTTTGGACCTGTATTCTCCCCACCCAGCCCAAAGTCTTTTACTTTTGTGCAATATGCCAATTCCAATTCAGGTTCTACTTGTGTTTTCTCTTCTGATCTTGTTTTTCAGCTTCTGCCTGAGAGTGAGATCATCCCATATTCATCCTTCTGTTTCTGGCTTATTTCACTTAACATAATTTTTTCAAGGTCCATGCAATATCGGGTGAAAAAGGTGAAGTCACCATTTTTTTTTATAGCTGAGTAGTATTCCATTGTGTATCTATACCACAACTTTCTCAGTCACTCATCTGTTGTTGGATACCTGAGTTGCTTCCAGGTTTTGGCTATTACAAATTGTGCTGCTAAGAACATATGTGTACACAGATCATTTTGGATGGCTGTGTTGGGTTCCTTAGGCTATATCCCCAGGAGATGAATTGCAAGATCATAGGGTAGGTCCATTTATAGCCTTCTGAGAGTTCTCCAGACTGTTCTTCACAGAGGTTGGACCAATTTACAAATAATGTACCTGTTTGTACACCTTCTCCTCCATACTGCCTGTCAATCCAAGTATTCCAATCACTCCTCATCCTTTTCTATCCTCTCTCTCTCTCTCTCTCTTTCTTCTCCTATGAAATCTGCCATTCTCAATGAAAATTAAAGATCATTTTCCTCCTTGGACAATTAAACCCCAAGATTTGCACAGTTTTCTGTAATAAGTGGAAGAATAATTGTGAAATAAAGTTTTTAAATCTTGAATCAAAATAATGAAGTAAATGGCATGTCTAGTAGAAAAAAATAAGGCAGACTGGCAGAAAGAGAGAGAGAGAAACCATAGCATCAAAGATTCCTTCAGTGCAGTGGAGGTCAGTTTCAAACCCAAATCACACACATGGCAAAGCAACACACTATCCAAGTGAGCTATTTTGCCAACCCTGAATTAAAGTCTTATTTGTAACCTTTCCATAATCTCCTGTATTTTTGTTGTTGTTGTTGGGACTGCTACAATAAAGCACTGCCAAGTAAGTGGCTTAAAACAACAGAAACTCATCTTCTCACACTCCTATAGATAAGATATCTGAAGTTAGTATCAGCAGGGTTATGTGTTTCCTCTGGAGATTCCAGAGAAAGAAATGTTCTATGTATCTTAGTTTCTACTTGCTTCAGGTGTTCTTGAGTAGTAGATGCCTTAACTGCTTTCTACACCTTCACTTGGAGTTCATTTGTACCCATTTTCAAGGTTAAAATATATATGCTTATAAATTCCTTTTTCCCCAGGAGCATTTACCTGTGAACAGGAGGTTATTTAATATAGAAAATTCCATTTACTCTGAGAGATGGTGAGTAATGAAACATCAAGGAGGTGTGTACTCAGTAATTCTCAAGGACTCTATGTGATCTGAAGAATCATTACTTTAAAAAATCATAATTATTTTTATGCTAATAGTGATTAATTCCCAGGAAAATAAGTACCTTTGTCTTTTTTTCAGTAGTTAGTTCTGTAGCACAAGTGTAGATATTAGTTCTCAAGAAACAACTGGAAGATTTAAAATTATGCTGATGGTTTTGATTCTTTACAGATGTCATTTATTTTTTATTATTTATAAGTGTCCAAATGTTCCTGGATTTTTGTCATAAAAATCAGTGCAAATGTAGTTAAATGCAAGATTTACTGAGTGGAATTTTACCCATGCAACAGACATAAAAAGACTGATTATCAGTGTAAGGTACACTGTTAACTTCAGCATTGGGCAGCAGCTATCAGGACTAAGTGTTCTGGGTAACTAGGTAAGGAGAAATCACATATGTGTAGAAGAAAAAAAAACCCTTATTCCACCCAGAAAGGAGTAAAGTAACTTGACTGCTTAGTTTAAAACTGGGAATGCAGAGAGTTTTGTGTTAGTGCAACAGGTTAAGCACAGGTGGTGCAAAGCACAAGGACTAAAGTAAGGATCCCAGTTCGAACCCCTGGCTCCCCACCTGCAGGGGAGTTACTTCACAAGCGGTGAAGCAGGTCTGCAGGTATCTGTCTTTCTCTGCCCCTCTCTGTCTTCCCCTTTTCTCTTCATTTCTTTCTATCCTATACAATAACAATGATGTTAATAACAACAATAAAAAATACAACAAAGGCAACAAAAGGGAATAAATAAATATTTAAAAAACTGGGAATGAATTACTAATGTGCCAATAATTGTACTATAATCCATTAATTTACCTAATAAAATAAAATACTTGGACAAGGAAAAACTGGTAATTCTTATGAATCTTTTAATCTCTAGTATTTGAAGAATTTTCATGCCCAATAGTAAGTTTATTATTTTAAAACTTGTTATCACATATTAAGAACCAGCTTTCTCCATGTGTGTGCTTTTTTTGGATGATGCTAAGTTTCTCACAGTTTATAAAACTTCATGTTCTCTAATAGTCCTCTCCAAACATCATTGTTTTAGTTAATCCTTCCTTCAACAAACTCATTTTGATTGTCAGGAAATCTTAACAAACTGGAGAAGCAATACCATTAACTTAAAGAAAATGACCCAGAAAGGGAAAATGGGGGTCTGTATCTGACCACTGCCTCAGGCCTCTGTGTGGCTGCTAACTGAACTCTAGTATGGAGATTTCTTTACACTGAGCTTCATTATCTATGTGTGCTTAATCTACTGTAAAATTGTTTTCATGGTTGTAGTCAGTGTTATTCTAACTGTTTAACAATGTGTATTTCTTTGCTTTGCAAAGGTTCTTGACAGCCTCTGAAAATTAGCATCCTGTCTGATGCTATTAAGCATGGTTTCTAGAAAATAAAAAATTGGAATTATGAGTAAGCTTATGCTCTCAGTCTAGAAGATGAGAATCTTAGTGTATATAAGAAGATATATTTTGTTTTGTTTTGCCAGAGATCAGCTCTGGTTTATGGTGGTGCTGGGGGATTTGAACCTGGGACTTGGAAACCCCAGGCATGAGTCTATCCCTGCCCATACGTGATAGTTTAAGTGTGGTGTAGGAAATAGACATTAATTAGATATGTGCATGTGCTTTTTACCTACAGCATTTATTTGGGATAGAGATAAATAGACTTAACTAAAACAACTGAACTAGTGTCACATTCATCACCTGAGACTAAAATTCTACCCTGATCTAGAATGCAATGTAGTTAGATTTTTCTTTTTTAAAATACTTTAATTTTTATTTTATTTATTTATTATTGGATATAATCAGAGAGAAATTAATAGGGGGATAGAGATGGAAAGTGTTAGGCACCTGCAACCCAGTTTCACGACTTGTGAAACATTCCCCCCCTGCAGGTAGGGATTAAAGGTTTGAACCTGCATCCTTGTGCACTATAACATGTGTGCTTAACCAGGTGTGCCATTACCTGGTCCCTGATTTGGGTCTTTCTAAAAAAGTGGTTTTTTTTTTTTAATTTTTATTAGTCATGGAAGTTGTGTTTCAGCTAGAAGGCATATTAGATTTCCCCAAAAAAGAATTAGCTTGTGATGTAAGGAAGTATGAGTAAGAAATATAAGATTTAACAATCTTGCCCAAGTACAGCATATTCTTTTTTTTCTATTAATCCTATCAGCAATTCTACACAGTTGGATATCACAAACTGGGTTGATATTGAAGCTAACTCTGAGATGTATTTTGGAAAGACAAAAAAATTCTTATTAAAGAATTCCTTTAGGATCAAGACCTGTGGAAAGGATGAAAAAGAGGAAATACGGCCCTGCCTCTGCACTCATTGGCTTTGAAACTTGTCAAATGATGTATTTGCTGCAATTTACACAAGAAAAAAATGCCACACCACTTGGTACTTGCTAAGCATTTAGTGCGTGGTGCTGGAAAAGAAAGGTAGGGAGCAACAGCATGTGGGCCATGGAGGCTGGGCAGAGGTCAGGAGAAGGAACATTTAAGAGAGCAAATTCAGGAGCAGCAGTAAGTTCAGATTTGTGCAGAGGAACTACCATGTTGTGGAAGCACCCATAGAATCAGCAACAGCAAAACTAGTGTTGCCCCTGACAGATGGGAAATACTTCTGTATGCAGTGTTCACTTCAGGTCCACTCACATTAACATGGTCAAGATGGGCCAAAAGTGGGCAAATGGTAAGTAGGTAACATTGGCTTCTCTATCTACTCTACCAGAAAGCACCATACACTGTAATCTTTTGAACTCCTTATGCATCCGGAACTAATATTTGAGAAGTATCCTATCACCACTGTAGTATAAAAAATATTTAATATATGTTCAACAACAGTCTCAGATATATCTCTGGAGGTATGATGAGCCTTCAGAGTTGTCCTAAGCTGAATCAACATGGTCATGCTTTTATACTTCCATATGCACTGGAATGGACCATTAGTGTGGAACATAATTGTGGGGAAAACACTATATTCTTCAGCAGCCAAGAGCTTTATGATTGTGTTTTGGGGAATATGATGTCTAGAGAACAAATGAGCTGAAACATTTTTCTTAAAACTAAAACTTAATCAGACCATCCCTGAAGTGATGTTTCTCTGGCTCCACCTTCCTGGAGCCACAGAAATCACCTGAATGCAATGAATTAGAGATACATTAATTTTCCTGATCTCAGAAACATTACAACTAGGTTTCTGGTTTCCCAAAATTTTGAAAAGGGACAAATTTGATGGAATGTATTAATACATATATTTAAATGACTTTTGTTAGTGATTTAATATTAATTTACAAGATCACAGTGAGGTCTTTAAGGTACAATAAATCATTACTATGGGATTTTCAAAGTAAACTAAGCTTCCAAATAACTTGGTTACAGTAATAATTATCTCTTGCCTTCTTAAACTCTAACACAACAAGGAATCTTCCTCATTCTCTATAAAACCATTTTTTCTCACAGTCATGGAATCTCTGGGGCTTTGCTTCTTCTTCTAGCGTTTGCCCTGGGGCTTTGCTAATTTTCCTTCATGCTTCTCGTGATCCATACCATTTGATACTGCATCTGCTGATCTCAACCAAATCAAGACAACCATTGTCAGCTCAACATGTTTCTCTTCAGATTGTACACAGAGGTGTCATGTCTGGGATATCAACCTTCCAGCTCCAATACTTGGTGAGACCTTTCCTAGGTCATAAGACTCTAATTCTATTTCAGATCACACACTTGCTAACACAATTAGAGAACCTAGGTATAGACCAGGGCCCATGAGATAGGGCAAATATATATATAATGGGAAAATATATATCTTATACTGTGCAATGGTCTACAGTGACTCATAAAGTACAGAAAGCAAGTAGAAAGGCCTAAGAAAGACAGCATAATGTCCTTAATCAGATATTTTCTAATTTACCTAGATATTACTTCCTCACTTCTTATTTCACTTCCCTCACTCAAAGTCTAACCCTGTCAGATAAAGTGAGGACTACAAAAGCTAGATAAGGGCATGAGACTGGCACAATTTAATGATTGCCCTTTTGGTCCCTATTAGACCACCCCATCATCCAGGGCTGTACTCAGGTAATACTGGGATTCCCACATAGATATGATGGGTCTAGACCTCTAATAGATCCCTCTCTCCACCATCACTAGCCATCTTCAGCAGGAAAAACATCCTAAACCCTCTTTTGGGCCTTTACAGGAGCTATCCCTCAATGTAGAACAACAATGGTATATTTGCCCTTTTTTAAGATTCCATATTCTCTTCCTTTCCAAGTCACACATAAACTAATTACTCCATCCAAATGTCCCTCCTTTCTTCCTCTTATCTCCTTCCTGACCCCAATGGAGTTGAGAGCTCTCTGGTCATCTCCCCCACCCCCTTACCCCCTCACCCCCATCATTTCTCCCCTACAAGAGTATGGGTCAAAATTATTTTTTGAGTGCAGGTGAGTTTTGGCTTCCGTAATTGCTTTACTAGACATGGGGATTGGATGCATGCCTATTTTTTCCCTTGGAGGCACAGCAATACAATGTCTGCCATCCTTTTACCTTAATGTTGGTCATAAACCCAGATATAAGTTATATATGTTTTAAACCAGTACTTGTATGGCAGCTACTACTGCTGCTCTAGAATAGTATTATATTTACAAATAGCAGCCTGATTATCACTCCCATCTTGTGTGGCAAATTCTAAATTTTTGTCATTTTACAATTTTATAAGTCTTTCATGTGTATTGTTTCATTTTATTTTCTTTATTTATTAGGTAGATACAAAGAGAAATAAAGAGGGGGAAAGTAGCTACAGTGAGAAAGGGAGAGAAAGAAAAGGAAAGAGAAAGGGAAATAGAGAGACTGATTTGTAGCACTGCTATGCCATTGTGAAGCTCTATCCTTACAGGTTGAAACTGAGGGTTTGAATACAAAACCATGTACATTGTAATATGTGCACATAACTGGAAAAAACATATTCTGAATCAATGGTCAACACATACATAAAATAGAACAGATGAGTCAAAGCCAGAATAATTTGAGTAACAAACAAATTAAGCAGTATTACATTACAATCTAAAGTAGGAAATAAATAAATATCCATTAATCTATGAGTAGTAACCATTGGGGATATTTCAGTATAGTGAGGCAAGTTTATTTTATTTCCTTTCAAACTTAAATATTCCTTTATTGAAGAAATGTTGATTTAAACAATTTTTGTAACAAAGGTACATTTCCTCAAGATTGGTACATTACATCCTCAGCCACACTATTACTTTGTTCCACCATAGGGATTCAAGTCCCTAAACTCCCCTTAGTGTTGCTTCCTTCTCCCATCTGAGTACTGGATCCTATTTCAGTGGTCTGCAGCCCATTGAGAATTCACCAAACATTGCTGTTTGCTTTGTTTCATAGATCCCATCTGTGAGTGAGGTAAGTGAAACTATTTTGTACAATATATAAATGGCAAATGATAGTATACATGTGTGAAGGTCATAGATTATTAATGTATTTTTATTTAAACACATAAATCAATAAGAAAAAAAACATTGTGCAGAGTAATTCCAAATAATTTATGTAGATATGTTGCCCTCTTGGAATGTATGACTTCCCACTCTTTGGTGTGAGCTGTGTGTAATGACTGTCTCTAGATGCATCCAATACAAACAGGAAAATAGGAACTTTATATTGGGGAAACCATTAACATTGCCAGACCTTCTATCTTCTGCATCCCACAATGACCTTGGGTCCATACTCCCAGATAGTTAAAGAATAGGAAAGGGGAGTGGAGGGGGTATAGAGTTCTGGTGGTGAGATTTGTGTGAAGTTGTACCCCTCTTATCCTATGGTTTTGTCAGTGTTTCCTTTTTTATAAATAAATTAAAATAAAAAATACAAACACAGAACATTCAAAAAAATTACCTCATTGTGGTGACCAATGTTAAAATCTGTTTTATATTATTCACAACAAACTTTTGACATGATGAGGTAAGAATGCCACTCTATCATCTAGTCTTACTCATAAGTGTCCATATTCTCAGGATACTCATGAGAAAAATATTATTCAAATATCAACTGAAGGTCATTCTACAGAACACATAACCAGTACCTCACAACTGTCAAGGTCATTAAAAACCAAGAAATTCTAAGAATCAATGCCCATTAAAAAAAAAGTGGGTGACCAAATGTTATATGATATTGTAGGTGACATCTTTGGACAAAAAAAAAAAAAGGAACAGTAGATAATTTAAATAGTTTATTTAACAATAATATAATGGCATTGATTCAGTTTCTCTCAAATATAAATGTTCTCATACTAATATGAGATGTCAGTGAAAGGAGAAACTTATGTGTGTATGGATGTCTTTATAATATTTTTGCAACTTTTATATACATATAAGGCTGTTTTAAAACCAGCACTATCTTTGAGAAATACAAAAGATTACAATTGGCCCTAGAAGTAGTATTTGACAGTAAAAAAAAATACCAAAGTACATGACACAAAATTTATTAAACTCCACAATGTTATGCAAAGTGAATGAAAACAAAGGCAGTAGTATGAGTTGTAAGGTCCCATTTGAATCAAGTTCTAGGTAAGGTAAAACATACAGAGGACAAAAGTAGATTAATGATTAGGGCAGAGGGTAGATAGCATAATAGTTATGCAAACACATTCTCATGCCTGAGGCTCCAAATTCTTCCAAGCCATGAGCATAGGATGTCTTTCCATTTCTTGGTATCAGTTTCTATTTCCTTGAAATAGAAAACTCATAGTTTTCAGTACACAAGTTTTTCACTTCCTTGATCAGCTTTTATCCTAGATATTATATTGATTTTTGTCAGTCAATGTTCACGGTGCCAGTATGCTGGGCTAGCTTTGTGGCAGGAGACAGATGACCAGGGACACATGGCTGAGCGGAGAAGCAATATTTCTTTATTTATGAGCAAATGGTTCAAAAAAAAATAATCTAATCTAATCAAAACCCAAATCTGTCCTGCATCTTTTTCCTCCGGCAGCAACGTCAGGAACCCAGGAAGTATATAGGATAGGGGGCGGGGAGAAGCAAGAAGTATGAAAAGGCAAAGACTAAACCAAAATCTCCCAGAGGCAGGGGGAGTGAGACCAGACAAATGTAACAGAATGACCATGTAAATAGACCACAACATCAAGCAATGTAACAGAAGTTATCTCAGAAGCAGAACTAGCAGAATACCAACAGATTTTGCTTCAATAGTGAATGGGAGTGATTTCTGGATGTCTTCTTCAGATTTAATGTTTGTATAAAGAAATGCCACTGATTTTTGTACATTGATTTTATAGCCTGACACCTTGCTACATTGCCTAATAATTTCCAGTAGTTTTCTGCTGGATTCTTTAGGTTTTTCTATGTATACTATCATATCATCTGCAAATAGTGAGAACTTGACTTATTCCCTTCCAATCTGTATTTCTTTGATTTCTTTCTCTTGCCTGATTGCTATGGCAAGAACTTCCAATAGTATGTTGAAGAGTAATGGTGATAGTAGACATCCCTGTCTAGTCATCTATCTAAGAGGGAAAATGCTTTTAACTTCTTTCCATTGAGTATGATGTTGGCTGTAGGTTTGCTATATATGGATTCCACTATCTTGAGGAATTTCCCATCCATTGCCCTTTTTTTTGTTTTGAGCATGAATGGGTGTTGGATTTTGTCAAAGACTTTCTCTGCATCTATTGAGATAATCATGTGGATTTTGGCTTTGCTTTTATGGATGTGGTGAAAGACATTGGTTGACATACCTATCTTGAACCAGCCTTGCATTCCTGGAATAAATCTCACTTGGCCTTGATGAACAATCTTTTTGATATACTGCATATCAAAACCCAAATCTGCATATGCTGTATTCAGTTGGCCAGGATCTTGTTTAATATTTTGCATACTGCATATGCTGTATTCAGTTGTCCAGGATCTTGTTTAATATTTTGGCATCTATGTTAATCAGAGATATTGGTCTGTATTTTTCTATTTTCTTGTGTCCCTAGAACATATGTTTCTAGGAATTCTTCCATTTCTTCCAGATTCTTTACTTGGTGGAGTATAGTTCTTCATAGAAGTTTCACATGCTTTTTTTGATTTCTGTGGTGTCAGTTGTGATATCTCCTTTATCATTTACAATTCTATTTATTTGAGTCTTCTCTTTTTTTTTTTAGGGAGTCTGGATAGGGGTTTGTCAATCTTGTTTAATTTTTCAAAGAACCAACATTTGGCTTCATTGATCTGTTGTATAATTCTCTTATTTTCAGTGTTGTTTATTTCTGCTCTAATTTTGGTGATATCTGTACTTCTGGTTGCTTTAGGGTTCCTTTGTTCCTCTTCCTCTAAGTCATTAATGTGTTCAGTAAGGCCGTTTATTTGAGCTTTTTCTTGTTCTTTAATATGTGATTATATGACTATGAGTTTCCCTATCAGTACTGCTTTAGCTGGGTCCCAAATATTTTGTGTCCCAAACTTGTGTCTTTATTGTCATTTGTTTCCAGAAACATTTAAATTTCTTGCTTGAGTGTCTCTCTTACCCAGCAGTTCTTAAGCAGTAAGTTGAGTTTCCAAATTTTTTGACTTTCAGTTATTTTCTTTTAGTTGTTAAATATTACCTTCACTCCACTATGTTCTGAGAAGATACTTGGGATTATTTCAATGCTCTTGAGTTTGTTGATGCTGTCTTTGTGGCCTAACATGTGGTCTATCCTTGAATATGTGCTCTGTGGATTTGAAAAGAATGTTTATTCCAGTTTTGGGGGGTGAAGAACTCTGAAAATGTCCAGAAGGTCTAGTTTGTTTATCTCTCCATTTAATTCTCTTCTTTCTTTATTGATTGTCTGCTTCATTGATCTGTCTAAGTGTGAGAGTGGGGTGTTAAAGTCTCCCACTATTATTGTATTACTATTGATGTATTTAGATGGTCCCTCATTGGTTGTATAGATGGTAATAATTGTTATGTCTTCTTGGTTGATTGATCCTCTAATCATTATGTAATGTCCTATCTTTTATTACCTTATTCAATTTAGAGTCCATGTGTCAGAGATGACAATGGATGTTCCTTCCCTTTTTTGTGGTCCATTAGCCTGCATGATAGCTTTCCATCCTTTCACTTTAAGTCTGTGTTTGTCGTGTTAGTCAGGTGGGATTCTTGCAAGTAGCATATGGTTGGGTTGTGTTTTCTGATCCATCCTCCTACTCTGCCTTTAATGAGTGAGTTTAAGCCATTGACATTTATTGATATTATGGATTGAATGTACTGTAGTGCCATTATTCAACAATTTTTTATTTGCTTTGAGATACGGCAAGTATTAAGGTGATTTTCTTGTTTATACAAGGTCTTTTAGTACCCTTTTCAGGACAGGGTTGGTGATAGTTGCCTCTTTTAACTGTTGTCTGTCTGAGAAGTTTCTGATCCCTCCATCTAGTTTGAATGAAATTCTAGCAGGATATATTATCCTTGGGTGAAATCCTTTGTCATTCAGAGCTAAACATTATCTTGCTATTCTATTCTGGCTTAGAGTTTGAGTGGAGAAATCTGCTGATAATCTTATGGGTTTTTCTCTGTATGTGCCTTTTTATTTTTTTCTCACAGCCTTTAGGATCCTTTCTTTATGCTTACTTCTTTTCATTGTAACTATGATGTGTCTTGGTGTCTTCAGGTCTGGGTTGATTCTGTGGAACTCTCTGGGCATCTTGAATCTTTTTTTTTTTTGAAGGGATTAAAAAAATTATCTTTGTTTATTGGATAGAGACAGCCAGAAACTGAGAGGGAAGGGGGAGATAGGGAGTGAGACAGAGAGACACCTGCAGCGCTGCTTCACCACTTGTGAAGATATCCCCCTGCAGGTGGGGAGGGCATCTTGAATCTTAATGTCCTTTCTGTTGTCTAGGTCTGGGAATTTTTCTTGTATTATTTCCCCTAGAATGTTTACTTCCCATTCTTCTCTTTCTTCCTCTGGCAGACCAATTATATGAATGCTACTTCTTTTGAGATCATCCCATATGTCTCTGTTGTTGTTTTCAGTGTCTCTCAATCTCTTTTTGTACCTTTTTACCTCTTTCTTATTTTTCTCTAGCTCATCCTCTGTCTGGATAATTCTGTTTTCTGATTCTGTTAGCCTGCTTTTCCTTCCCTTAGCTTCTTTCTTCAGTTCAGTTATAGTATTAGCTTGTTCTGCTAACTGACCTTTTAGTTCAGCTATTTCAGCTTTCACTTGTAATTACCTCAAGGTAGCTAGTATTTTCCTTGAGGGTCTCCTCTGTTGTTTCTCTAATTCTGATAGCTCTTTCCTCCATAGTTTTCTTCATTTCTGTGATTATAAGGTTTATTATTGCTTGCATACTTTTCTTATCTATGGTTACTTCTGACTGACTTGGAGTTTCTTCTGGGTTCCTGTCTTGATTCATTGTGGTAGCAGTTTTATTTGCCCCTGATTTAACCACTTTTTTATTGATGTGTTTTTTATTTTTCTGTTCTGTTGTTCTTCAGTTGTTGTGTTCTGAGTACAAACCACACTATACTAAATACCTTTATGATAAATGCAGTCACCAACCTCAGAAATTACAGTAATAACTGAAGCAAGGATTGATGCAGTTTTATCAATACCAGTTAGCCAAAGAACACCTCAGGTCCAAGAAAAAAAAGCAACCAAATCTAAATTAATGAGAAACGAAAAAAGGGAATGGAAGAATAGACAATTATGCAAATCTACTGTCCACTGTAAATTCTTGGAAAATCAAGAGGAGAACGGGAAGTAGAAAAGAGAAACACACTCAGAAATTCCACTCTGAGTCAGATTTCTTCCTCAAAATAATTCACCAATGAGTATCAGTGAATTCAGAAAGGAAAAGAAGGAGGAACAAAGAATAGAAGGCAAGAATAAGAAAAAAAAAGAGCAATGAAAGGAAAGAGTTTTTTTTTTTTTAATTAGCTAGGAAGAGGGAAAAAAGAGAGGAGAGTGGATGGAAGAGGAAGAATGAAACAAGTTCCTCTCACAATGGATAGGACACACAGTAACCTAGCAATGGAAAAAAACAATAACAGTTAATTTTGGTCAACCTTAAGGAGTGGGGAAAAGCATACACACACACACACACACACACACACACACACACACACAATCACAATAATAAAATTGAATTGAGTAAAAAAGCCTAGCAGTCCTACTATAGCTTGAATGGCCTAGGATTGGCTCAGGCAGCGTGAGCAAGGACAGCCAATTGTAAGAAGTATCCAAAACATAAAAAAATAAAGAAAAAGAAAACCTCCAGGTAGTCTTTCTCAGGCAGGGGTGAGGCTGTGATTGGTCAGATATTTTGTCACTCAAATAGAGCTACAGCCACTTAGAGAAAAAGAAAAAAAATAAAAGAATAAAATCAAAAAGGAAAAAATATTAGAATGGCACCCCTGTTCTTCCTGGAGTCTTGGTAAAGGAAATAGCTCAGTGGGAAGCCTGATAGGAGCAGCTGTCCAGGCCCTGGAGGCTGGTTCTGGGGTGGGGTAAAGGGGTGGGCAGAAATAATGAAAAGATTTCCTTTCTTAGGATGGAAAACTATCATACAGGCTAACAGTCCACAAAAAAGGGCAGGAACAGCCATTCTCATCTCAGACACGATAGATTTTAAATTAAATAAAGTAATAAAAGATAGGCAAGGACATTACATAATGATTAGAGGATCAATCAGCCAAGAAGACTTAACAATTATTAACATCTATGCACCCAACGAGGTACCATCTAAATACATTAAACACCTATTGAAAGAATTTCAAAAATACATCAATAGTAATACAATAATAGTGGGAGACTTCAATACCCCACTCTCACACTTAGACAGATCAACAAAGCAGAGAACCAATAAAGATACAAGAGAATTGAATGAAGAGATTGACAGACTAGACCTCTTGGACATTTTCAGACTCCTCAACCCCAAAAAACTGGAATACACCTTCTTTTCAAATCCACACAACACATACTCAAGGATAGACCACATGTTAGGCCACAAAGACAGCATCAATAAATTCAAGAGCATTGAAATCATCCCAAGTATCTTCTCAGACCACAGTGGAGTAAAACTAACTTTTAACAACAAACGGAAAATTATTAAAAGACATAGAATTTGGAAACTAAACAACATGCTCCTTAAGAACCACTGGGTCAGACACTCACTCAAACAGGAAATTCAAATGTTCCTGGAAACTAATGAAAATGAAGACACAACCTATCAAAATATTTGGGACACAGCTAAAGCAGTACTGAGAGGGAAACTTATAGCTATACAATCACATATTAAACACCAAGAAGAAGCCCAAATGAACGAACTTACTACACACCTCAAGGACTTAGAGGAAGAGGAACAAAGGAACCCTAAAGCAACCAGAAGGACAGAAATCACTAAAGTTAGAGCAGAAATAAACAACATCGAAAATAAAAGAACCATACAAAAGATCAATGAAGCCAAATGTTGGTTCTTTGAAAGATTAAACAAAATTGACAAACCCCTAGCCAGACTCACCAAACAAAAAAGAGAGAAGACTCAAATTAATAGAATTGTAAACGATACAGGAGATATCACAACTGACACCACAGAAATCCAGAGAATTCTGTGAAACTTCTATAAAGAACTATATGCCACCAAGCTAGAGAATCTGGAAGAAATGGAACAATTCCTAGAAACCTATGCACTTCCAAAACTGAACCAAGAAGAACTACAAAATCTAAATGCACCAATCACAGACAAAGAAATTGAAACCCTTATTAAGAATCTCCCCAACAACAAAAGTCCTGGACCAGATGGCTTCACAAACGAATTCTACAAAACTTTCAGGAAACAGTTAATACCCATACTTCTTAAGCTATTCCATAAGATTGAAGAAACAGGAATACTCCCTTCCACCTTCTATGAAGCCAACATCACCCTGATACCAAAATCTGATAGGGACAGAACAAAAAAGGAAAACTACAGACCAATATCTCTGATGAACATAGATGCCAAAATATTAAACAAGATCTTGGCCAACCGGATACAGCAACACATCAAAAAGATTGTTCATCATGACCAAGTAGGATTCATCCCAGGAATGCAAGGCTGGTTCAACATCCATAAATCAATCAATGTCATTCATCACATCAATAAAAGCAAAGCCAAAAACCACATGATTATCTCAATAGATGCAGAGAAAGCCTTTGACAAAATCCAACACCCATTCATGCTCAAAACTCTACAAAAAATGGGAATAGATGGGAAATTCCTCAAGATAGTGGAGTCTATATATAGCAAACCTACAGCCAACATCATACTCAATGGAGAGAAGCTGAAAGCATTCCCCCTCAGATCAGGGACTAGACAGGGCTGTCCACTGTCACCGTTACTCTTCAACATAGTATTGGAAGTTCTTGCCATAGCAATCAGGCAAGAGAAAGAAATCAAAGGGATACAGATTGGAAGGGAAGAAGTCAAGCTCTCACTATTTGCAGATGATATGATAGTATACATAGAAAGACCTAAAGAATCCAGTAGAAAAATACTGGAAGTTGTTAGGCAATATAGCAAGGTATCAGGCTACAAAATCAATGTACAAAAATCAGTGGCATTTCTTTATGCAAACACTAAATCTGAAGAAGAAGACATCCAGAAATCACTCCCATTTACTGTTTCAGCAAAATCAATCAAATACCTAGGAATAAAGTTGACCAAAGAAGTGAAAGACTTGTATGCTGAAAACTATGAGTCGCTACTCAAGGAGATAGAAACTGATACCAAGAAATGGAAAGATATCCCATGCTCATGGATTGGAAGAATAAATATCATCAAAATGAATATTCTCCCCAGAGCCATATACAAATTTAATGCAATACCCATCAAAATTCCACCAAGCTTCTTTAAGAGAATAGAACAAACACTACAATCATTTATCTGGAACCTGAAAACACCTAGAATTGCCAAAACCATCCTAAGGAAAAGAAACAGAAATGGAGGCATCACACTCCCAGACCTTAAACTATATTATAAAGCCATCATCATCAAAACAGCATGGTACTGGAACAAAAATAGGCACACAGACCAGTGGAACAGAATTGAAAGCCCAGAAGTAAATCCCAACACCTATGGGCATCTAATCTTTGATAAGGGGGCCCAAAAGATTAAATGGAAGAAGGAGGCTCTCTTCAATAAATGGTGCTGGAAAAACTGGGTTGAAACATGCAGAAGAATGAAATTGAACCACTTTATCTCACCAGAAACAAAAATCAACTCCAAATGGATAAAAGACCTAGATGTCAGACCAGAAACAATCAAATACTTAGAGGAAAACATTGGTAAAACACTTTCCCATCTACACCTCAAGGACATCTTTGATGAATCAAACCCAATTGCAAGGAAGACCAAAGCAGAAACAAACCAATGGGACTACATCAAATTGAAAAGCTTCTGCACATCCAAAGAAACTATTAAACAAACAGAGAGACCCCTCACAGAATGGGAGAAGATCTTCACATGCCAGACATCAGACAAGAAACTAATCACCAAAATATATAAAGAGCTCAGCAAACTTAGCCGCAAAAAAGCAAATGACCCCATCCAAAAATGGGCAGAGGAAATGAACAAAACATTCACCACAGAGGAGATCCAAAAGGCTAACAAACATATGAAAAACTGCTCTAGGTCACTGATTGTCAGAGAAATGTAAATTAAGACAACACTAAGATACCACCTCACTCCTGTAAGAATGGCATACATCAAAAAGGACAGCAGCAACAAATGCTGGAGAGGATGTGGGGACAGAGGAACCCTTTTACATTGCTGGTGGGAATGTAAATTGGTACAGCCTCTGTGGAGAGCAGTCTGGAAAACTCTCAGAAGGCTAGACATGGACCTTCCATATGACCCAATAATTCCTCTCCTGGGGTTATACCCCAAGGACTCCATAACACCCAATCAAAAAGAGGTGTGTACTCCTATGTTCATAGCAGCACAATTCATAATAGCTAAAACCTGGAAGCAACCCAGGTGCCCAACAACAGATGAATGGCTGAGAAAGTTGTGGTATATATACACAATGGATTACTATGCAGCTATCAAGAACAATGAACCCACCTTCTCTGACCCATCTTGGACAGAGCTAGAAGGAATTATGTTAAGTGAACTAAGTCAGAAAGTTAAAGATGAGTATGGGATGATCCCACTCATCAACAGAAGCTGACTTAGAAGATCTGAAAGGGAAACTAAAAGCAGGACCTGATCAAATTGTAAGTAGGGCACCAAAGTAAAAACCCAGTGGTGAGGGGTAGACATGTAGCTTCCTGGGCCAGTGGGGGGTGGGAGTGGGCGGGAGGGATGGGTCATGGTCCTTTGGTGATGGGAATGGTGTTTATGTACACTCCTAGCAAAATGTAGACATATAAATCAGTAGTTAATTAATAAAAGAGGGGGAAATCAATTGTATGTCTCAAAGGTTCTCTAAAGACAAACTGAATCTTTTTAATAGATAGGCTACGTATTTGATATGCGGACTCTCTCAAAAGCCTAGACCAAGTAGATTAGAAGCTTCCAATAGCACAGCTATATACAAGATACTGGGTACTGTACAGCAAACCATAACAAAGGGACTTTTCAAAGTTAACCCAATTAACAAATAATGTGATGATAATATTAACTATTGATTGTCTTTTTGAACCCTAAGACAGCAGGAACCTCACATCTTCACTGTAGAGCCCCTACTTCCCGCAGTCCTGGCACCCTTGGATAGGGCTCACTTTCCCATATGCATCTCCCAATCCATACCAAATAATATTGCATCCGCCGATCACAACCTAACCAAAGCAACGATTGCCATCTCAACATGCTTCACCTCAGAGTGTATCCAGAGACTTCACGTGTGGAATGACAACCCTTCAGCTTCATTACTCGGGTGAGACCTTTCCTTTTATAGTACACTCTAATTTCATCTCAGGTAGTTCACTTTCTAACAAAGTCCCATAACCTAGACATACAACAGTTTCTGTGAGAGAGAGCGTATGTGCACACGTATCCATAAACTACTGCAAAATATATACCTGAAAGCAGGATTACACTAGAGTTTGCAGTGAGTACCTCCCTAACACTTCCTCTCCACTATTCCAAACTTGGGATCCATGATTGCTCAACAAATTGTTTGGCTTTGTATGTTAACTCTCTTTTCAATCACCAGGTTCCAGATGCCACCAGGATGCTGGCTAGGCTTCCCTGGATTGAAGACCCCACCAATGTGTCCTGGAGCTCAGCTTCCCCAGAGACACACCTTACTAGGGAAAGAGAGAGGCAGACTGGGAGTATGGACCGACCAGTCAACGCCCATGTTCAGCGGGGAAGCAATTACAGAAGCCAGACCCTCTACCTTCTGCAACCCTCAACGATCCTGGGTCCATGCTCCCAGAGGGCTAGAGAATGGGAAGGCTATCATGGGAGAGGGTGGGTTATGGGGATTGGGTGGTGGGAATTGTGTGGAGTTGTACCCCTCCTACCTTATGCCTTTGTTCACTAATCCTTTCTTAAATAAAAAATTAAAAAAAAAATTTCCTTTCTTTTTTTTTCCATTTTCTAACCCAAAAATGAGCTATAGGTCCCCTCTTTTGTGTTACACTTAGTACCCTTTATTCACCCTCCTGCTGATGGCCCAGTATCCTACCCTATCAAGTGAATCCTAGGTTGCAGGCCCTGCTTGTTGGAGCTCACTCCAGAAGCTGCCTCAAAGTCATCATCTTGCTTCCGCCCCCTATTCAGCAGTTGTACTTTTCTGATATTAACCAACACACTTCTCCAAGCTCAAAAATAGGATATTTTCTCAAGCTCCCACTCTCCAGTTTCAGGTGGGCCTCCTGTTCTAAAAATTTATGCAGTTTCAGTTTACTGCCTTCTCCATTCAACTATGCCATCAACACTTCTGCATGCCAGACACCATATTGATCAGCTTCCTGAGCAACCAAGGGCACCTGAGGGTTGATGAACACAGACCAAGGAAACCACAGAAGGGCAATGTAGGAACTGTAATGAAAAGAGAATTGGTTATTGACTGCATTTTCTTTTAAGTGTTTAGATAATACAAAACATGAAGAAGCAGCTTAGAACAGCATGTTGAGGCTTATTTCTGGCCTCTAGTCATTAAGTAAGCATCTCTGTGCACTGTAGCCCTGCTACAAAGAAAAGTGTCATGTCTGCACATGAGGTTGTGTGGCATGTGGAGGACACCGTGGAGTTTCAGCTCTTTTGTCCACTAACATATAATGAGTAAGTATATGATTCTTCTTAAGCCCTGAGTTTTTCATCAATAAAGTGGGACTAATGTCACCTACTTTGTGGGTCATCATGAGGACTGGAAGTGGTGTGAAGCCCCTGGTGTGGAATGGGTGCTCAGTGGATAGCAGATAAAAACAATGAAATCATATTTAATCCCTGCAAGTTTTAACTAGCAACATCCCAGTGACACATTGGGAAGGACAAACATGGAATCCACACTTAACAATACTTGAAGAAATGAGATAACAGTGGGCAGGATCATATGAGACTCATACAACTTATAATTCAGATGACACAATCAATAGAAATCATCAATAATATAATAATAGTAAATAACTGCCTTTCTATAACTGGTCTAGTCATAGGCCTTTTGGAATATAACTAAACTAGGCCTACTAACTATCTTCAAAATGGAGACCTCCCCAACTCATGATTAGTTAACAATTTGTTTGGATTTCTATGTTAACACTCTTTTCAGCTACCAGGTTCCAGATACTAACATGATGCCAAATGGACTTCCCTGGGCAGACAACCCCACCAGAGTGTTCTGGAGCTCCGCTTCCCCAAAGTCCCACCCCACTAGGGAAAGACAGAGACAGGCTGGGGGTATGGATCCATCTGCCAACACCCATGTTCAGCGTGAAAGCAATTGCAGAAGCCAGAATTTCCACCTTCTGCATCCCATAATGACCGTGGGTCCATACTCCCAGGGATAAAAAATATGAAAGCTATCAGGGGAAGGGATGGGATATGGAGTTCTAGTGATGGGAGTTGTGTGGAGTTGTACCCCTTATCCTATGTTTTTTGTCAGTGTTTCCTTTTTATAAATTAAAAAAAAAATTGCATAGTTCTATCATCTGCATGATCCTACTCAATATTCTATACAATGTTGTTGGGACTCTCATTTCTGTTTCACATAAGAAAACTAAGGACCAGGGATTTTATGATTGTTTGTTCTATCATTAGAGATAAAATGGCCATGGCAAGATTTGAATTAATTTCTGTTTGACCTGACCCCTAATTTGGCTTTTCTCCTGAGAACTTCACTGTCTGCTACAAACTTGTACCCCTGTGTCTGATGAACCTGCTGGGGTGGTTCTGGGAGCTCAGCATGGGGTTAATGGTACCTTAGTGAGATGAGTTCCCTTCCATAAGCCTAGCAATGTCTGGGATGCAGAAGAACACTTCTACTCCCAAGACAGCCCTCCTGATTCGATGGAGAGGCATGATTACTGGGAGGAAAGAAGCTGGAGGATGATGTCCTGACCTTAGAAGGTGGCTCTGTGCCCAATCTTTGCAAAGACCAATTTACAGACCCAGACATTTCACAGCTCTAGAGCAGAGACACCTTCAGAACAATTTAAATAATAGGAATAGCAATGACATGGAAAGAATAGTAATATTATCTTAATGGTTCTGAAATTAAATACAATCAGCAAAGGGGATTTTTCCTGACATAGACTTTGCAGGGAAACTTCTCATCCTGGTGTGGTGTCTCCCATGGGAGAGACACAAAACATTTTGTTAATTCCAGTCTCAGGGATGCCTGAGCTGAAGTCATAGGTAACTGACTTTGAAATGTCACTAAGCATGATAGCAGTCTCTGGATTCACTGCATCTGTGGCACAGGACTATCATCTGTGTCCATGGCCTTGTTGAGTCCCCACTGGGCTGTCAGGACCACAATAGTCAAGGCTGTATTGTAAACATCCCTTGTTCATTCAACTTCTTTTGGTACTGCTCAATTCCTAAAAATCTAAACTTAGGATATATCCCAGGAGAGGAATTTCTAGGGTATAATCCAGAAAGAGGATGAATATGGCAATAGCACTCATAGACAGAAGTTGAGAAATAAGAACAGAAAGAAAAATGCAAAGCAGAACTTGGACTGGTTTGGTGTATTACACCAAAGTAAAGGACTCGGAGGAGGTGAGGAGCTTTTAAGCCCTAGTGCACGATGGTGGAGGAGGATCTAGGCAGGGGTTTAGAATATTTTGCAGAAAACTGAGAAATTTTACACATGTATCAGCAACTATATATATTGTTTACTGTAAATCAAGGTATTTGTTCACTGTAATGTTTTTAACCAGATGTGCTACTGCCTGGCCACTCTTTCTCATTCTCTATATCCCTACCCCCTCTCAATTTCTCTCTATCCTGTCAAACAGAACAGAAAATTTAAAAAAAACTATGCAAAGAGATGCTCAACATTTATTGTTTATCAGCTGCAAATTAAGTCACTATGAAACAGCAACCCATATTTTGACTTTTAAAGTCTGAAGCTCTAATTGCTAACAAAGCCTCTTCTCAGTTTAGTCAACATCTACTTTTTCTTGTTCTGTCCTGCTCTTCTAATTGTCCCTTGTCTGATCTCAGGGCCTGTTTCAGCTCTTCTGCAGAGCATAGCAATGCTGTTTTCCATCCTTCCCATTGGATGAGCATCTCTAAGGACAGTAGGCTTCTCCAGAGTGCTTCTACAGCTCCAGAGCTTGCCACATATCCTTCTAAAACCATCTTCACATGAAGCCAAGATGGTGACTTTGAGGCAGCTGCTGGCATGAGCTCTGACAACAGTGGCCAGATAGGTAGGATATTACACTGTCAGCAGGACAGGGAAAAAGAGGTTCTAAGTGTGACACCAAGGAGGTGACTATACCTCAATTGCGGGTTAGAATTGTGGGGAGGAAATCTTTTGATTTTTCCTGAAGTGCATCCCTCCTCCACACCCCAAAACCAGGTCCCAGGGGCTGGAGAGCTGCTACTATCAGGCGCCCAGCTGAACTTTTCTCTTTACCAAGATTCCTGGCTCAGCAGGGGTGCGTGCCATTCCATTTCTTTTCCTACTTGATTTCCTCCTCTCTCTCTCTCTCTCTCTTTCTCTCTTTCTTTTTAATAAGTGGAAGGAGCTCTTGTTGAGTAACAAAATATCTGACAAATTAGAGCCTCACCCCTACCTGGGAAATACTACCTGAACTTTTTCTCTCTTTCTTTTTTTTTTTTTTTTTTTTACAATTGGTGGTCTTTACTCAGGCTGTATGAGCTAATCCTGAGCCCACCAAGTTGCAGACTGTTAGGGTTTTTTAATCTATTTTATTTCATTATTACTAGTATATATATATATATATATATATATGTGTGTGTGTCCCTCTTCCCTCTCCTTCTTCAGGAGAAGAAGTAACAATTAACTGTTACTGTTTTTTTCCATTGCTAGGTGGCTGGCTGGCTGTCCTGTCCATTGTGAGAGTAAAGTATATCATTCTACCTCTTTGATCTGCTCTCCCCCTTTTTCCTCCAACTAGCTAATTCAAAAAGAAAAAAGAAAAAAAACCTCTTTCCTTTCACTGCTCCCTTTTTTTTTTTTTAGTCTTATCTTCTTTTCTTCCCTGCTCCTTCTTCTGCTTTCTGAATTCACTGATATTTGCTTGTGAATTATTTTGGGGAAGAAATCTGACTCAGAGTGGACTGTCTGCCTCTATCTCTCTTCTCTACTTCCCTTTCTCCTCTTGCTATCCCTAGAATTTACAGTGGACAGTAGATTTGCGTAACTGTATATTCTTGTGTTCCCTCTTTTCCTTTCTCTTTCTCATTCATTTAGATTTGGTTGCTATTTTTTCTTGAACCTGAGGTGTTGTTTGGTTAAACTGCATCAATCCTTGCTTCAGTTTTTATTGTTGTAATTTCTTATGTTATTAACTGCATTTATCATAAAGGTGTTTAGCATAGCTTGGCTTGTACTCAAAACACAACAGCTGAAGAATGACAGAACAGAAAAATAAAAAACACATCAATAAAAAAATGGTTAGATCAAGAACAAATAAATATTTTACCACAATGAATCAAAACAGGAGCCCAGAAGAAACTCTGTCAGTCAGAAGTAACCATAGAAAGAAAAGTATGCAAGCAATAGTAAACTTAATAATTGCAGAAATGAAGACAACTATGGAAGAAAGGGCTATCAGAATTAAGGAAACAGCATATGAGACTCTCAAGAAAAATACTAGCTACCTCAAGGTAATCAGAGAACTAAAAGCTGAAATAGCTAAGCTAAAAGGTCAATTAGCAGAACAAGCTAATACTATAACTGAACTGAAGAAAGAAGCTGAGGGAAAGGAAAGCAGGCTAACAGAATCAGAAAACAGAATTAGCCAGACAGAGGATGAGCTAGAGAAAGCTAAGAAAGAGGTAAAAGAGTCCATAAAAAGATTGAGAGACATTGAAAACAACAGAGACATATGGGGTGATCTCAAAAGAAGTAGCATTCATATAATAGGTCTGCCAGAGGAAGAAAGAGAGGAAGGGGAAGTAAACATTCTAGGGGAAATAATAAAAGAAAACAGAAAGGACATTAAGATTCAAGATGTCCAGAGAGTTCCAAAAAGAATCAACCCAAACGTGAAGACACAAAGACACATCATAGTTACAATGAAAAGAAGTAAGGATAAAGAAAGGATCCTACAGGCAACAAGGGAAAAACAAAATCACATACAAGGGAAACCCATGAGATAATTAGCAGACTACTCCACTGAAACTGTGAAAGTCAGAAGAGAATTGAAGATATCTATCAAGCACTGAATGAAAAAGGGTTTCAACCAAAGATAATATATACTGCTAGAATTTCATTCAAACTACATGGAGAGATCAAAAACTTCTCAAACAATAGTTAAATGAGGAAACCATCACCAAACCTGCACTGAAAGAGGTTCTGAAAGATATAAACAAGAATGTAACGATAATACTTAGCATATATCAGAGCAAATTAAAAAAAATGTTGAATAATGGTAATACAATAAATTAAAACCACAATATCAACAAATGTCAGTGGCTTAAACTCACTAATTTAAAGGCACAGAGAGGGAGGATGGATGAGAAAACAGAACCCAACCGTATGCTGCTTTCACGAATTCCATCTGACCCAAAAAGACAAACACAGACTTAAAGTGAAAGAATGTAAAACTATCATACAGGCTGATGGACCACGAAAAAGGGAAGTAACAGCCATTCTCATCTCTGACACAATATACATTAAATTAAACAAAGTAATAAAAGATAGGCAAGGCCATTACATAATGATTAGAGGATCAATAAACCAAGAAGTTTTAACAATTATTAACATCTATCCACCCAATGAGGGACCATCTAAATACATCAAACACCTACTGAATAAACTACAAAAATACTTCAATAGTTATGCAATAATAGTGGGAGACTTCAACTTCCCATTCTCACACTTAGATCAAAGAAGCAGAGAATGAACAAAGAAAGAAGAGAATAAAATGAACAGATAGACAGACTAGACCTCCTGGACATTTTCAGAGTTTTTCACTCCCCCAAAATTGAATACACATTCTTTTCAAATCCACACAGCGCATATTCAAGGATAGACCACATGTTAGGCCACAAAGACAGCATCAACAAATTCAAGAGCATTGAAATCGTCCCAAGTACCTTCTCAGACCACAGTGGAGTAAAGCTAACATTTAACAATGAAAAAAAAAATTACTAAAAGACACAGAATTTGGAAACTAAACAACATACTGATTTAGAGCCACTGGGTCAGAGAGACACTCAAGCAAGAAATTCAAATGTTCCTGGAAGCAAATGAAAATGAAGACACAACCTATCAAAATATTTGGGACACAGCTAAAGCAATACTGAGAGGGAAACTCATAGCCATACAGTCACATATTAAAAAACAAGAAAAAGCTCAAATAAACAACCTTACTGAACACCTTAAGGACTTAGAGGAAGAGGAACAAAGGAATTCTAAAGCAACTAGAAGGAAAGAAATCACTGAAAATAGAGCAGAAATAAACAACATTGAAAATAAGAGAACCATACAACAGATCAATGAAGCCAAATGCTGGTTCTTTGAAAAATTAAACAAGGTTAACAAACCCCTAGCCAGACTCACTGAAAAAGGTGGAAAAGACTCAAATTAATAGAATTGTAAATGATAGAGGAGATATCACAACTGACACCACAGAAATCCAGAAAATTATGCAAAACTTTATTGAAGAACTATACTCCACCAAGCTAGAAAATCTGGAAGAAATGGAAGAATTCCTAGAAACATATTTCCTTCCAAAACTGAACCAAGAAGAATTACAAAACCTAAATGTACCAATCACAGACAAAGAAATCAAACATTTATTAACTATCTCCCCAACAACAAAAGTCCTGGACCAAATGGCTTCACTAACGAATTCTACAAAACTTTCAGGAAACAATTAATACCTATACTTCTAAAGCTCATCCACAAGTTCCAAGAAACAGGATTACTCCCTTACACCTTCTATGAAGCCAACATCTATGAAGCTATAAGGAAAATTATAGACCAATATCTCTGATGAACATAGATGCCAAAATATTAAACAAGATCCTGGCCAACAGGATACAGCAGCATATCAAAAACATTTTTCATCATTACTCAGTGGGATTTATCCCAGGAATACAAGGCTGGTTCAACATATGTAAGTCAATCAATGTCATTCACCACATCAATAAAAGCAAAGCCAAAAACCACATGATTATCTCAATAGATGCAGAGAAAGCCTTTGACAAAATCCAACAACCATTCATGCCCAAAACAGTGCAAAAAATAGGAATAGATGGGAAATTCCTCAAGATA
This sequence comes from Erinaceus europaeus, assembly GCF_950295315.1. Classification (NCBI taxonomy): domain Eukaryota; kingdom Metazoa; phylum Chordata; class Mammalia; order Eulipotyphla; family Erinaceidae; genus Erinaceus; species Erinaceus europaeus. The sequence goes on along the minus strand of NC_080181.1, from coordinate 34,785,687 downwards.
GTGAAGTCCATATATAGCAAACCTACTGTCAACATTATACTCAATGGAGAGAAGCTGAAAGCATTCCCCCTCAGATCGGGAACTAGACAGGGCTGTCCACTATCACCATTACTCTTCAACATAGTATTGGAAATTCTTGCCATAGCTGTCAGTCAATGTTCAAGAAGCCAGTATGCCGGGCTAGCTTCACAGTGGGAGACAGATGACCAGGGAGACATGGCTGAGCAAAGAAGCAATATTTCTTTATTCAGGAGCGAACTATTCAAAAAACTAATCTAATCTAATCTAATCACAACCCAATTCTGTCTTTCTTCTCTCTCCTCCAGCAGAAGAGTCAGCAACCAAGGAAGTATATAGGCTAGGGGATGGGGAAAATGAAGAAGCGCCAACTAGCAAGGACTAAACCAAAATCTCCCAGAGGCAGGGGGAGTGAGACCAAACCAATGTAACAGAATGACCATGTAAATAGACCACAATGTCAAACAATGTAACAGAAGGGATCCCAGAAGCAGAACTAGAAGCATACCAACACATAGCAATCAGGCAAGAGAACGGAATGAAAGGAATACAGATTGGAAGGGAAGAAATCAAGCTCTTACTATTAGCAGATGATATGATAGTATACATAGAAAAACCTAAAGAATCCAGCAGGACACTACTGGGAGTTATTAGGCAATATAACAAGGTGTCAGGCTACAAAATCAATGTACAAAAATCGGTGACATTTCTTTATGCAAACACTAAATCTGAAGAAAAATACATCCAGAAATCACTACCATTCACTATTGCAGCAAAATCACTAAAATACCTAGGAATAAAGCTGACCAAAGAAGTGAAAGATTTTTTTGCTGAAAACTATGAGTCACTACTCAAGGAAATAGAAACTGATACCAAGAAATGGAAAGACATCCCATGCTCATGGATCGGAAGAATAAATATCATCAAAATGAATATTCTCCCCAGAGCCATATACAAATTTAATGCAATACCCATCAAAGTTCCATCTTTATGACAATAGAACAAAAACTATACTAATTTATCTGGAACCAGAAAACACCTAGAATTGCCAAAACCATCTTGTGGAAAAGAAACAGATATGGAGGCATCACACTCCCAGATCTCAAACTATATTATAAAGACATCATCATCAAAACAGCATGGTACTGGAACAAAAATAGGCACAGAGACCAGTGGACCAGAATTGAAAACCTATAACTAAACCCCCACACCTATGGACATGTAATCTTTGATAAGGGGGCCCAAAGTATTAAATGGAGGAAGGAAGCTCTCTTCAATAAATGGTGCTAAGAAAACTGGGTTGAAACATGCAGAATAATGAAACTGAACCACCTATCTCACCAGAAACAAAAATAAACTCCAAATGGATCAAGGACGTGGATGTTAGACCAGAAACTATCAAATACATAGAGGAAAATATTGGTAGAAAACTTCCCACCTAAACCTCAAGGACATCTTTGATGAAACAAACCCAACTGCAAGGAAGACTAAAGCAGAAACAAAGCACATCAAATTGGGACTACAACAAATTAAAAACCTTCTGCACATCCAAAGAAACTATAACACAAACAAAGAGACCCCTCACAGAATGAGAGAATATCTTCAAATGCCATACATGGGACAAGAAACTAATCACCAAGATATACAAAGATCTCAGGAAACTTAGCAACAAAAAAGCAAATGACCCCATCCAAAAATGGGCAGAGGATTTGATCAAAACATTCACTACAGAGGAGATCCAAAAGGATCATATGAAAAACATATGAAAAATTGCTCCAGGTCGCTGATTGTCAGAGAAATGCAAAAAAAGACAACATTGAGATACCACCTCACTCCTGTGAGAATGGCATTCATCAAAAGTACAGCAGCAACAAATGCTGGAGAGGCTGTGGGGACAGAGGAACTCTTCTGTACTGCTGGTGGGAATGTAAACTGGTCCAGCCTCTGTGGAAAGCATTCTGGAGAGCTCTCTTAATGGTATACATAGACCTTCCATATGACCCAGTAATTCCTCTCCTGGGGATATAACCCAAGAACTGCCTAACACCCAACCAAAAACATATGTTCATACCTATGTTCATAGCAGCACAATTTGTAATAGCTAAAACCTGGAAGCAACCTATGTGCCCAACAATAGATGAGTAGCTGAGAAATCTGTGGTATATATACACAATAGAATACTATGCAGCTATTAAGAACAATGAACCCACCTTCTATGACCCATCGTGGATGGAGCTAGAAGAAATTATGTTAAGTGAGCTAAGTCAGAAAAATAAATACAAGTATGGGATGATCCCACTCATCCACAGAAGTTGAGAAAGAAGAACAGAAAGTGCAATTCAAAGCAGAGATTGACTGAATTTGGAGTAGGGCACCAAAGAAAAAACCCTGGGTGATGGGTGAGGGTGTATGCTCTGCTCCATGGGGTGTTGAGAGGAGGGGGCCAGGAGGGAATGGGATGGGACAAAGTCTTTTTGTTGTGGGTATGGTTTTTATGTACACTCCTATCAACTTGCAGTCATATAAATCACTATTAATATGAGAGGGGAAAAATTGAATATCTCAAACTTTTTAAAGCACAGACTGAGTCTTTTTAATACATATGCTAAGTCTTTGATATGTTGACTCTCTTAAAAGCTTAGTCCAGGGAGAACCAAAGCAACTGGTGGCATAGCTATATGCAGATAATATCAAAGGACACGAAATCTGGTGAGGATGTGTATGATACAGCAAATCCTATCAAAAGACAGAGATGTTAGGCATAGAATGCCAACATTTCATGCTCATCATTTGGGTGAGACCTTTCCTTTCATGGTAGTCTCTAATTCCATTCCAGGAGGTTCACTTCCTAACAAAGTCCCAAAACCTAAATATAGGCCAGGTCCCATAAGATAGAGCATATGTTCACATATATCTATAAATTAGGGCAAAATATATACCTGAAAGCAAAAATACACAATAGTCTTTAGTGAGTCAGTATCAAGTTCATAATGAAATAGTGTCCACTTAGACTTAGATACCCTCCTCACCTACTTCCTATTACAGTTCTCTCATTCACTCCAAAGCTAACCTTAGCAAAGCAAGGGCTGCAATAGCTGAATAAGGGCAAGAGACCTGCATACTTTAACAATAAGTCTTTAGTCACTATCAGGCCATTCCACCAGCTGGGGCCCTAATCAGGGAGTCCCAAGTCTCCCAAACAGACTTGATGGGCCTAGACTTCAAATAAATCCCTCTATTCATTGTTTCTGGTCATCTATATTAGGAACAATAAAATAGACCCCTTTGTGGGCCCCCATATGACTTTTCCCTCAACCTGGTTCGACAATGGTAGAGAATGTTCCATCCTCCAAAAGGAGGATGGACAACATACTCTATGATATACCTGAGGAAGATGGGTCGATTACTTGGGGCAGCATGGAATGGTCCTACTCATGACCACAGAATGTGAGCTCAGATCTTCAGGGATGTAGAGGTCATACAGACTTCTAAACTAGTTATTACTCATGACCACAGAATGTGAGCTCAGATCTTCAGGGATGTAGAGGTCATACAGACTTCTAAACTAATTATGAGCCCCAGATCACATCAAATTGATGGGGTTTACAGTAATATTTATACCCCTTTCCCATATTAGGGAGCTAAACTCTTCCCTGATTCAGCTTTCTGGTCCTTTTCCCAGCCATGGCATCATCTCCCCATACAATAATTAGGATTCACCTGCATATCAAATTTCAGGCTCAGGCAAAAAACAGAAAGAAAAAAAAACCAAAAACACTAATATAGCTATAGGCCCTTTGAAATATAACTAAAATATACCTACTAGCTATCTACAAAATGGAATGGAGGACTCCCCAACACTTAACCTGCACTATTCCAGCCTTTAGGTCCATAATTTTCCAACAGTTTGTTTGGCTTTGTGTATGAACTTTCTTTTCAGCCCTCAGGTTCCAGATGCTAACAGGATGTGACCAGACTTCCCTGGACAGACAACCCCACCAATATGCCTTGGAGTTTTGTTTCACCAAATCCCTTCCCCACTTGGGAAAGAGAGAGACAGGATGGGAGTATGGATCAACCTGTCAACGCCCATGTTCAGCGGGGAAACAATTACAGAATCCAGACCTTTCACCTTCTGCATCCCACAATGATCTTGGGTCTATACTCCCAGTGAGTTAAAGGGTAGGAAAACTATCAGGGGAGGGGTTGGTGTACAGAGGTCTGGTGGTGGGAACTGTGCAAAGCTGTACCCCTCTTATCTTATGATTTTGTCAATGTTTCCTTTTTAATAAATAAAAAACAATTTAAAAAGACTGAGCTATCTTGCTACAAAAAGGATTTAATTGGTGATTATAAGGCTCATTTTATAGAAGACTATCTCATGGGGAGGGAAGGCAAACTCGGATGCCTGACTACAGTGCTAAGACTAATGCATGGTATTTCCTAGACTTCTTTGTGATTTGTAGATACATGGCTGTCCCTCCTCTGACTCACAGGGAGCATAGATGAAACCAAATGCTGTCACTATAGGGTACATGGAAGCTCAGGTTCAAAGGTGGTCAGACCTGTCCCTAATACCCTGCTCTCCAGACTTTGCAGGCTATATACTTCTTCCAGGGCTTAGCACTTTGTCACTCAGATTCCAAGAAATTACCTCATTCTCTCCTTGTTAAGGAAATTTTAGGGCAGGGAGCCCTGGTACTCAGTGTTCTGTCACATGATCATCTAGATGATGGGAAATGGTAAATTCTCAGGTTCCCATTGTCAAACAAAACCTAGAGTCAGCACCTACTGTTTCTCCCCAACATTTCTCTCCATTACTTAATACTTATTACACTTGTAATCCTGCTCATTACCTGAGATGTGAGTCTAACACATGAGTTTGCTATCTTCTCAGGCTATGCTAGCACCTGAGTAAACTCTGATTCTTTAAATTTGCTTGTTTATTTTTATGTGATCCTACAGAGAGAAGTTGTGATGGAGAGGGAAACAAGTAGAGAACAAGAGAGACACTTTACCACTTGTGAAGCTTCCCCACTACAGGTAGGGACTGAGAGCTTGAACCCAGATCCTTGTGTATAGCAGCAATGGGATGAAACACTGTCCAACTACTTAAACTCTGGTTTATTCAAGACCAGTCCTTGCCTCTTGATTAACTGGTCTTTCAAGCAGTGAGCAACAAAACTTTCAGTAAAGTTAATAAGAGCCTAGCACAATAGCACTATAGGGGCTGAGAATCCCGGGTAAATTACAGAGAAAATACATTGTGGACATCACTTCATGGCCAGCTAGGAGGCCTGGGTTGTCCCAGTACATACCCTGTGTTTTCTGAATTTCAGTGTGATTTCAGGAAAGTTCCTCCTTTTCTTTGGGTTCCAGATCCCAATCACTTGCAATAGCACATATCCAAGATACCCTGTCACCTGCAGTCTCAGATGGCATTCTTGTTCACAGAGTACAGTCTGACCATGTTCCAAAGTCAAACATTTGAGCATTATACTACTCATTGGGGCAGAATTTATTTTCTAAAACTTTTGAGGCCAAGATGCCATTTTATTACTCTCAAAAAACTAGGCATGAGAGGAATTTGCCAGAGGGTGTTTCTGTGCCTTTACTAGTCTTGCAGTTTCAGGCTGACATATGGTCTGTGGGTTGATTAATGTCCAGAGAGTTGTGGAGTTGATTACCTTTAGTGGGCACCAGAAGAAATGGTAGCTATGATACACTTCTCCTGTGGTGTTTGAAGGTGTTTCATGCCCATCTACACAGAAGGAAAGATTGATGCTTGCCCCACACCTTGGGAGGAGGTCGTTATGTCCCTGAAGAGGCTAAGTGTGTGCACCTGCAGTTCACAGAATTGAGTGTATTATTGAAGCACAATTTAATGAAGTCCCCAGGTGGCCTACCTGGCTCAGGCCCATCCAGTTCTGACTCACCATCTGCAGATGGATGGGTTATAAACATGAGGCTTTAGTCTCCATCACTCCCAAATATTGGTATGGGTTTTTATCTGTCCTGTAGATACCCAAGTATGTCCATAGATGAGTGGAAGCCTATGTCCTCATAGCCACTGAAGCTCCTACCCTCAGTACTGTCAGCCAGCATTTAACCAATGAAGATATCAAATATAGCTGAAAAATTCTCCTGGTCTCAAGAGTAGATAAGAATGCTACAAAGAGGATTACCATACCTTTGCCTTATAATTGAGACTAATCAGAAAAACAAATAGCATTCTGGCATGAGAGTTTACAGTGAGCTCAGTGGTTCATTAGTCCAGGATTCAAATCTTGTCTTGGTCACCTACCAGTTGCTTGATCCAATGTATGCCACTCAAGGTCACTGCATCTCAGAGTCCTTTGAATAATAGAAAACTATTTAAGGAATTATTGTGGTGACAAATGAGACAAAATGCAAATGTAAAACATCTCAGATACTGTCTGGCATAAAATGGTTCCTCTATGCCATTATGATTGTCATCATTTCTTCATGTGATCCAGATACTGATGGTAACCTATTGTGACTCAGAGGTGAAAATATACTGAGAGGTAGAAAGAGGACATAAATGGGCATGCAGGGAGATCTATGGACCCTCTGTTGTTGGGGGTCTGTATACCTCTCTACTGGGAAATCAAATTGTCCCTGTAGCCAGACTCTGAGTCATTTCTTAAAGGAAATAAGTCAAAATAGGCTTTGGTAGTGGAGGGAATCTCTAGGCATTTAGGTATTTATCTTGCTCTTGCTGTTTATATTCCTTCTCAAAAATGTCTCTTCATAGACCCCTTCAGCCTGAACTTTAAGATCCTTGGGGATGAGTCATTAAAATTTTTACCTCACTATTAATTTTGGGCCCTGGGATCAGTGTCTTACTCACAGAGAGTGTGTGGACAGTGCTTACCAGAGTAAAGACTCTACCAGAATAAGCCTTGTGTTCACATTCTCTACAAAGCCCTGTGAAGTATTTCAGTAGTGTCAAGGCAGACAAAAACTTCTGATCTATCACCTGATAACAGCTCTAAGTATGTATGTGGGGTTTAGTGGGACATGATGGGGGGAGGGTAGTTAGTAACTCTGCCCTGCAGTTGTCTACCCAGGATCATCAGACCAAAGCTGACCACACTGGTGAGGGGAGACTAAGAAATAAGAAGGCCTGCCCTGCCCTGCCACCAAGCCCTAGATTACAGCACCTTGACTGAACTTTTACCCCTGGACAGTAGACTTACAGTTCAAAAGGAAGATACCACTAGGCTGAGTCAGAATCCCCTTATTAGCTGAACCTAGATTATATATTATATATTATAACCTGGATATATTCAGAGTAAGAAGTCCATTCCAACAACCAAAGACCATTCATGTCTTAAGATCCCCCAAGACACCAGGTATAAGCATTTTCATGGAGTCCTGGTGACTAACAGGAACTCTTGAACCTATCTTGTAGAGCTTAACTTTATGGCACCATAGAAGCTCTACTGAGCTATGTCCAGAGCCAAAATGTGCCCCCATCAGGTCCTGCGGATCAGACACACACACACACACACACACACACACACACACACACACACACACACACACACACACACCCAATGGAATAAGGTGCAAGGGTAGAATAGCCAAATAACACATGGAGAATCACATGGAGACATGGGAACAGACAATGACCCTCTCCTCCTTCCTAATTATTTACATTGACAGACTGCTTATAAAATACCACAAACTTAAGGCTTACACAACAGGAAGTAAGACAGAGAAAACATTTCTAGAGTCCAGAAGTCCAAGATCAAAGTCTTAGGAAGTTTGATTCCTGGTAAGATTGTTCTTTGTGGCTTATGTTTATAATCTTAAATTATGAGGGTACAGACAGTGGCCAAGGACTAGTTGTGCCAAAATACCAGGTAGCCTTCACTCTTGAATACTATCCAAATCACTATCTCCAAAGTAACTCAAAATAATCAGTGCTTCCCCTGGGGTAACGGAAGAGGTCTTTCTTATTTTTATTTAGTTTTTCATTATTTTTTTAAATTTATAAAATGGAAGCATTGACAGAACCATAGGATAAGAGGGGTACAACTCCACACAATTCCCACCACCAGATCTTCGTATACTATCCCCTCCCCTGGTAGCTTTCCTATTCTTTAACCCTCTGGGAGTATGGACCCAAGGTCATTGTGGGATGCAAAAGGTGGAAGGTCTGGCTTCTGTAATTGCTTCCCTGCTGAATATGGGCATTGACAAGTTGATTCATATTCCCAGCTGGCCTCTCTCTTTGCCTAGTAGGGTGGGGCTCTGAGGAATCTTAGCTCCAGGACACCCCCTTTCCCATATTAAGGAGCTACTCTCTTCTATGATCCAGATTTCTGTTCCTTTTCCAGCCATGATATCCTCTCCCTAGATCATAACTTGGATTCACCAGCATATCAGATTTCAGGCTCAGGAAAAAAAAACTAGTATAACCACAGGCCCTTTGGACTGTAACTAAAATATACCTACTAGCTATCTACAAAATTGAGGACCCCCCAACTTTTCATCGGCACTATTCCAGCCTTTAGGTTCATGATTGTTAAACAATTTGTTTGGCTTTGTATGTTAACTCTCTTTTCAGCCACCAGGTTCCAGATGCTAGTATGAATCTGACCATACTTCCCTGGACAGACAACTTCACCAATGTGTCTGGGAAGAGGTCTTTCTTAGGGTCAGCAAGCACTGAAGCCACTCAGAGATATATCACACAGTATGTTGAGCTATCTTGGTTCTGGATCCCTCAGCACTGTGGTTTGTCACACTCTTCATAGTTCAGGACCTATGTCTTCCCAACACCTACATTCTCCTATGCCCTGCTTTCATCATTCCAAGGAGCAGATTAACTGATTTTGAGGGATATCTACATATCTACATGTATACCAGGGGGATAAGCATCTCCCCCGTGCACACTTTTTCTGCCTTGCACAGGCCATCAAATAGCCTGCTACCTCCAGCACAAATTTCTGAGTTCTCTCTTCACTGTTTTTCTTTAAGTATTAATGAGTTGATAAATAAGGAAAAATTCTCTCTCTGTCTTTCTTTGTGTATGTCTCTCCTTGTGTGTCTCTCACTCTCCCTACCTAAATGAAAAAGCAAGCAGTAAGAGTCTAAGTGGTGGCTCACCCACTAGAGTTTACATGTTACTGTGCAATAGCACTGGAGTTTAAGTCCTTGGCTGCCACTACACAAGAGTAGTACACAAACAGTGGAATAATGCTGCAGGTGTCTCTCATTTTCTCTGTGTTCCTCTATGCCTTATTCCTGCTGTCTCTTACCCTCTATCAAACAAATGGCTAACAGGAATAATTGAGTTGTGCAGGCACCAAGCACTAGCCATAATCCTGGTGGAAGTAAAAGTATCTTATAGGAACCAGACTCCTTCTGACTCCCTCTGGCAGTTTTGGACATCTCCTTTAAGTGGCTGGGCAAATACAGATAGAGTAGATAGTAACCCATACTAAAAAGGGAGATTGAAGTCCCACAGAACTTCTCCAATTAGACCAGTTACTGGACCCATGAAGGGAAAAAGGAGGGGGTGGTCTGTCTCTGTAGTGATACTGTGGTCTATGCATTACCCCTGGCTTAAGAGACAGAGTCTTGAGGACATCTGGGTCCTGGATTCCAGCACCCTTCTGTGGCCATGCCTTTCTCAGGCCTTTGATTTCAAAGTCATGAGGTCTTGACCCCATTTCTTGCCTTTGACTACTGATCTGTCCCTTTGCCCACAACTTCCCTGAAATGAAAGATTGACAATTTTTCTAGACTAGGTCCAAAATCCCATAGTCAGGAACCTCTGCCCACCTCCCTGGTAAGAAAGCTTGTTCTAACCACTGAGCTGGGAGGAGATAAATGTTGTGCTTTCACTTCTTTTCAATGGAAACTTCCCAGGACGTTCTTGATAAAGCCTTGATTCCCCAGGATGTCAAGTCACAACATTTCCTGTCTCCCTGAGGTCCCCAGGGGTCTCTCTGACTCCTCCTGACTTCCCACTTAGAATCCCAGTATAACTAGGAAAAAACATGCACCACTGTGTGCAACCCCAGGGCACTGATCTCCCTCTCAGTAGTGCAGAGAACAGCATTCCATGGGGCTTTCCTGAAACCTTTATGCCTATGCTGGGAATGGTATCCTCCCTCAGAGATGGAAATACTAGAGCAATATTAGTGACTCTAGTATTACTCCCTCACAGGAGAAATAGGAGGACATTTTTGCATGTCATCTCTACTGACATCTTAAGGGTGTGAAAAATAAAGCAAGAAAGTTTGAATCACACCTTTTCTTCAATAAACACTAATAAAACATGGAATAGCATTTCCTCTCCAGGTAAAACTTTAAGAAAATGATGTGTCATAAACTGAAAAGAAATATAAAATCCAAGGTTCAGATAGACAATTTCTCATCTGATGAGCTGAGAAATCAGAATTTAGTTTTCCTATTTTGGAAAAGTAAAAAACCACATGCAACTCCTTCTAAGAGTTAGAAGCCCCTGCAGCAGATCTAGGATCCACATTTGAATAATTTGATATCCAGACAACTTTCATAAACAGTTTTTGCCTAGTATTTTGAGTGAGGTCTTTTTATAATTGGGGGATCCTGATGTGCCAGAATTGATGTGTCAGGCTGTTTTCTCACCTTCTCTAGTTAACTCTTGCTTCATTCCATGTCAATGGCATGAGTGAAAGTCCTCTTTCTGCCCTATGAGGCTGCAAGACAAAAATTAATCCTATACTTCCACTGCTTCCCAATTTCTTTTTTCAAATCTTGTCTTTGCCCAAACTGTGACCTGGGAGAAAATTATTTTCCAAAACCAGAAGCAACCCCGTGTCCATCACTTCCACAAGTCACATGATATTTTGTGGCAGGTTCAAGTTCAATTAAAAACTGCTTTGAAGAGGTGCCTATATTTTCTCCAGATAAAACTTAAATCTAACATAAAGACCCACTGATGAACTAGACCTTGTCTGCCTGCTTTCCAATAAGTTGCTTTGTCCCTGACACATAAAGCCACACTTGGCCTTACAGAGCTTCTCTTCCTCTAATAAATTACTTCTGGGATGCATTAAGTATCTATCAGGCAGCTCCATGACCTCTGAGGTGACTGGGCTCCAGGAGGGAAAGACAGTGGACAAGAATGTCATGGTAACAGCTTCAAGGGAATCTCCCGTGTGATCCCACAACAGGAAGGAGTCAGATGATAGAATACTCCCCCATACAAGTACACTGCAATTTTCCTTTTTCTTTTTAATATTTTATTTATTAATGATATAGAAGGGGAGAGAGAAAGAACAAGACATCACTCTGGCACCTGTGCTGCCAGGGATCAAACTCAGGACATAAGAGTCCAATGTTTTATCAACAGCACCAATGCCCAAACCACAATGCACTGTAATTTTCTACAGAGATTTATTAGCTTAGATCCTGGGCCTTAACTTAAGACATGTGAATTCAATGTCTCTAGGGTTGAGAAATAATATTACTTGTTAACAGAAAGTTCTTTTTTTTTTTGCATGCCAGAATATTTTATTTAATTTTAGTATATTTATTTATTTATTTAAAAGAGGAGACATTAACAAAACCATAGGATAAGAGGGGTATAACTCCACACAGTTTCCACCACCAGATCTCCATATCCCATCCCCTCCCCGATAGCTTTCTTATTCTTTATCCTTCTGGAAATACTGACCCAAGGTCATTGTGGGATGCAGAAGGTGGAAGGTCTGACTTCTGTAATTGCTTCCCTACTGAACATGGGCATTGACTGGTTGATCCATACTCCCAGCCTGCCTCTCTCTTTCCCTAGTAGGGTGTGGCTCTGGGGAAGCAGAGCTCCAGGACACATTGGTGAGATTGTCTGTCCAGGGAAGTCTGGATGGATTCATGCTAGCAACTGGAACCTGGTGGCTGAAAAGGGAGTTAACATAAAAAGCTAAACAAATTGTTGAACAATCATGGACCTAAAGGCTGTAATAGTGCAGATGAAGTGTTGGGGGTGGGTCCTCCATCTTATGGAATATTGTGCCTAGAAGTTTGAGTCCCAATCTCACACAAGGAAGACCAGCATCACATGCAATAGCAAGAGCCTTTATTAGCAAGCTTAAGCTTCAGCGGCTGACACCCTTCCACACAAAGGGAGAGTCTGTTGCTGATGATGCTGCAACATTGTTGCTCTTGGATTTTTATAGTACTCAGAACAAGAGCAGTTGATTTCAGTTTAATGGCTTTAACGGTTGTAACAAGGGACTGTTGGTTTCAATGTAAAAATCTCTAACAAGTAACAGTTGGTTTCAGTGTAACAGTCTCTAAGAAGAAACAGTTTCTAGTCTCCACATTCTAATCTCCACATTCCCCCTTGTCTTTTGTAATTTTTAGGGCCCAATCTTGGGCCAATCTCTGTTTCTGACTACTGTCCCTGTATCTAGGTGAGGTTCAGTGGGGTGTGAGTAGTAGTAGTAGTAGCAGGAATGAAGATTAAAGTCACCAGGAGAGAAAGAGTTGACAGAGTCATGAACAGAGCAACTGGAGCTTGAGGGGGTGTTTGGGGACAGATTTAAGTCACCATCTGGTCTTGAACTCTTCTGTCTCTGCTGCACGGACATGGGAGTGGTGGATCCATGGGCCAATACTGTCCACCTTCAGAGCTGTGGGGTTGGCTAGGATGACAGTATAAGGTCCTTTCCACTGAGGCTCAAGTGTCTCTTTTTGGTGGCATCTTACCAAGACCGAGTCTCTAGGCTGGAAGGGATGAGGGTCTGGAGGAGGTGCAGCTTCATATATTGCTCTCAGTCTTGGCCACACATGCTTTTGGACCTGAGCTATTGCCTGTAAAGAGGCAAGCATGTCCTGATCATTAATACCAGTGAGCAAGTCTGATCTCAAGGCTTGGATTATGGGAGGGGGATGACCGAACATGATCTTGAATGGGGTCAGCTTTGCAGTATAGGGGGTATTTCTTACTCCATAAAGGGCAAAGGGAAGGAGAGTTACCCAGTCTACGCCAGTCTCCATAGTTAATTTTATTAAGGTCTCTTTTAGAGTTCTATTCATCTTTTCTACCTGTCCTGAGCTTTGGGGCCTATAGGCACAATGTAATTTCTATTTTGCCCCAAGAACACCTACCAAGTTCTGGGCTACCTGGGAAGCAAAGGCTGGACCATTATCCGAGTTTAATTGAAGGGGCATACCAAACCTGGGAAAAATCTCTTCGAGTAGTTTCTTTGCCACTCTCTGGGCCATCTCTCTCTTAGTCAGGAATGCTTCAGTCCATCCTGAAAAGGTATCTACAAACACTAACATGTATTTATACCCATATTTTCCCGGTTTTACTTCAGTGAAGTCTATCTCCCAGTAGACACCTGGTCAACTTCCTTTCTTACACACCCCAGAAGTTCTAGGCTGGTTGCTAGCATTTGCAAGTCTGCAGGCTTTGCATTCTGCAACTATTTCCCTAATCAGTTGGCTCTTGTTGTGGATTCTCAGGCTGGCTTCTTGCAAAAGTTCGGCAATTTTCCTTCTCCCCAGGTGGGTGGTTTTGTGTATATGCTGTAGCAGGTGTTTAGCCACAGCTTGGGGTAAGATGAGTTTACCATCAGCTGTTACCCACCAGTTACCACACTTGTCAGCAAGAGGTAACTTTTTTATCTGGAGCTCATAATCTGGTGTATATTCTGGCTTATCAGGCAGGGTGGGCTCTCCAGGGTTCGGCAAAGAGCTAATTCATTAGTTCTTTCTAATGCTACTTGTCTGACTGTGGTATCTGCTGGGTGGTTGCCCCATGCCACAGGACTTTCTCCTTTTTGATGTCCAGAGCAGTGTAATATGGCCACCTCATCTGGTATCCAGATAGCCTCTAATAGGTCTAATATTTCTTGTTGGTTTTTGATAGCTTTACCTTCAGCTGTGAGCAGTCCCCTTTCTTGATATATAGCCCCGTGGATGTGGGCTGTGGCAAAGGCATAGCAGCTATCTGTATAGATGTTAAGTCTTTTCCCTTTTCCTAGGTTGAGGGTTTTTGTGAGGGCAATTAATTCAGCTTTTTGGGCTAAAGTCCCTGCAGGCAGGGTGGCTGCCCATACAGTCTCATATTCAGTAGTTACCATGGCCCCAGCATACCTTACCCCATCTTTGATGAAGCTGCTCCCTTCAGTATACCAGTTCACTTCTGTTCCTTTTAAACGCTTGTCTTTTAGGTATTCCCGGAGGTTGTATGTGAAGCTCAGAATCTCAGAGCAGTCATGTAAGGGAGTGTCTAATTTGGGGTCAGGGAGCAAGGTAGCTGGGTTCAAGGATAATCTGGATGAGAACTGAATGATAGGTGGGTTTAGCAACAAGCTTTGATAATGAGTTAACCGGGCATTGCTAATCCACCTGTCAGGAGGTTGTTGAAGGATTCCATCTACAGCATGAGGAGTAGTCATGTCAATTTCTGGCCGAGAGTCAACTTCTGAGCATCCTTTGTCAGCATAGCCATAGCAGCTATGATGCGGAGGCACAGTGGCCATCCGGCTGCCACTGAGTCTAGCTTTTTTGAGAAATAAGCTACCGGCCGCATCCAGGGCCCTACTGTTTGTGTTAGGACCCCTTTTGCTATCCCTTGCTTTTCATCTGTGAAAAGGTGAAAGGGTTTAGTCACATCAGGCAGTCCCAAGGCCAGAGAAGACAACAGGGCATGCTTTAGTTGTTTAAAAGTGCTCTCGTGAACCTCAGTCCACTTAAAAGGCTTCCCTTCTCAGGTCACCTCATAAAGGGGTTTTGCTATTTCGGCAAAACTGGGGATCCACAGCTGGCAAAATCCCACCAACAACAAGAATTCTCTTACCACCTGTTAGGTCATGGAGGTAGGTATGTTAAGTATACCTCTGCTCTTTTCAAACTCTCGGGGAATATGGGCCTCTCGGCCTTTCCACTGAGGGCATTCTGCAGTAGCTGCCAACAATACCTTAGTGAGGTTGCGAGTCTGTCACTTGCTAGCTGCTGTCATTGTAATTGGCATTCTTCAAGGGTCTCTCGGTTGTTAAAGACTTTCTTCACTACTGCCTGTAGTTCTAACCTATCTATATTCTGGAGATTTTTTCGGATATCAGGGGCAGCCTAGTTTACAAAGGCCATAATTACTGCTAACTTATTTTTTGGAGCTTCTGGATCTAGGGGAGTGAACATTCGATATGCCTCCATAATCTTTCTAAAAAGGCAGCTGGGGTTTCTGTCTTCCTGTTGCATACTACTAATCAAATTGATGGGTTGGTGTGTAGTCATCCAGAGATCTCCCATTAGAGTCTGGTGATAGACCCAGAGCTTCTCCTTACCTTCAGGTGAGTTAAAATCCCAGGTGGGTCTTATCAGAGGGAAACTGGCATCTATCAGGGCTGAGTTTAAGGTGGGGTTCCCATCCACCCCGGACATGAGTTTTCAGGCTTCCGAGAGGATCCTTTGTCTTTTTTCTGTGGTAAAAAGAATCTGTAAAAGCTGCTGGCAGTCATCCTAGGTTGGCTGATGGGTAAAAATAACAGAATCTAACAGGTCAATGAGTGCTGCTGGTTTTTCTGAAAACTTAGGGTTCTGCATTTTCCGATTATAAAGGTCACTAGTGAAAACCGGCCAATACTGCATCAATTGTTTGCCATTCTCATTTGGGGGTCCTAGGGCTTGGAGGGGCAGGGCTGCCGAATCAGGGGTTCTCTGGGCTATACGGGCTCTCGTACGAGTAGGGCTCCATAAGTCCTGGCCTGCTACTGGGGGCTTCTGTGGGGCTTGGGGTTGAGTTTGGTAGGGAGGAGGGTACTCTAGGAGGTCTACTTCTGGACTGCCTTGGAAAATAGGGTAGGAGGGGGAAGTGGGAGGGGGTGTGAAGGGGGCAATAGGCTGACAACAAGAATCCCTTAAAGCAAGAACGGTGGGTCTCGAACCCTGTGGAGGAAAATGTTTTAGCCAAGGGGGGGGGGGTCTCTAACAGATCCTGCCAAGTAAGGATATGAGAAATCTGGTCCAAGTGTCCTGGCTGTCCGAAGATGACGTCTCTGGTAGCATAGATAGTAGGCAGGTTCCATGTTCCCTCTGGTAGAGAAGGTTGGCCACTTATTTTGACAGTAAGTGATCATCCGGTCTTGTTTTACTCCTAGACTTAAATTGTGAGCTCTCTGTTTGAATTATTTGAAATGATCCAGGACCATAGTCAGAGGAGTCAAAGTAGCCTAACTCCTGACTTTGGACATAATAAAGACAAAACTGATAATGAATACAAAGACAACACACACAAGGAAAATACAGAGACAACATACACAAATAATACAAAGACAACAACAGTTTTAAAGAAAACTCTAGAGGCCCAGCTGCCAACACTCTGAACCAACAGATGGGAGGACAGCTCTCACTGCTTCCCTACAGATGGGAGGACAGCCTCTCGATGCTTCCCTACAGATGGGAGGACGGCCTCTTACTGCTGCTTCCTTACAGATGGAAGGACAGCCTTTCACTTCTTCATGGGAGTGAGCCACTCTCCCCTTCCAAATTTGCAAGGGAGATTCAATCCCCTACAGCAGGGCCTGAGACATTTCCCAGGACCCTGGACCCAGAGCCTCCCAGTGTGTCCGCCTTCAACTCCAAGGGTCTCTCACTACAGATAGAATGGTCCTGAAGGCTCAATGAGGCTGGTGTTCCTTTAGTGAGATGGGGATCCCAGATGGGACCCCAAATGTTGTGTCCAGAATTTTGAGTCCTCTTCTCACAAAGGAAGACCAGCATCACATGCAATAGCAAGAGCCTTTATTAGCAAGCTTAAGCTTTGGCCGCTGACACCCTTCCACACAAGGGGAAGAGTCTGCTGCCAACAACCCCGCAAAATTGTTGCTCTCAGCTTTTTATAGTACACAGAACAAGAGTGGTTGGTTTCAGTTAAAGGTTGTAACAAGGAACTGTTGGTTTCAATATAAAAGTCTCTAACAAGTAACATTTGGTTTCAGTGTAACAATCTCTAAGAAGTAACAGTTTCTAATCTCCACATTCTAATCTCCACAATGGATAGCTGGTAGGCATATTTTAGTTATATTCCAAAGGGCCTGTGGCTATAGTAGATTTTTTTTTTCTGAGCCTAAAATCTGATATGTTGGTGTATCCAAGTTATTGTCTGGGGAGATGATATCATGGCTAGAAAAGGGACAGAAAGCTGTATCAGGGAAGAGAGTACCTTCCTAATATGGGTAACAGGTATAAATATTGTTGACTGTAAACCCCATCGATTTGATGTGATCTGGGTCCCATATTCAGCTTAGGAGCCTATGTGACCTCTGCATCCCTGTATATATGAGTTCACATTCTGTAGTCATGAGTAGGAACATTCCAAGTTGCCCCAATATTGACCATCTTCCTTAGGTGTAGCACAGTGTATGTTGTCCATCCTCTCTTAGGAGGATGGAACATTCTCTACCATTGTTGATCCAAGTTGAGGGCAAGGTCTTATGGGGGGCCCACAAAGGATTTTTTGTTGTTCCTGATGGAGATGACCACTAACAATGGAGAGAGGCATCTATTTGAGGTCTAGGCCCATCATATATGCTTATTAACAGTAAGTACTTATGTGATTTTACTGCATAGCAGAGAATGAGAACCACTGAATGAGATCATGGGAAATGATATGAGCTGTCTCCATGAAAATGAGTCAGTGAGCTATATTTCTGCAGAGGGATGGATTGGGTGGCACTGGGAGAGTTACATAATAGCATGAGTTATTGTTATATCATATCCAATGCTATTCAGAGGAGGGCTGAACCTGAGAGACCCAAAGTGTGAATCACCCATTTCATCTTATGCCACTTCAGATCGAAAGCATATAGTCACAGAATCTCAGGCAGATAGGACATCTTAAAGAGATCAGCATGGTAACTTCTGTATATTCAATTCATGTATGTCATCTCCAATATCTCACTCAATTCATCTTTCACTCTACTGGAATTGCTTAAGTGAATAATTTAATCATCAGTACATTGTGCCTATCTGTGAAAAAAATGTAGGCACACAGTAGAATTGAAAATCCTATCCATGCCATGCAAACTAGAACCTGCCACCATGAGTCTATTCTTGAAACCTCAGTCCTCAGCAACAATGCTAACTATTCCCCCTGTGGTTGCATTGCCTTCTGAAAAGACTCCACTTTACCTCTCACATCTCACCACCTGCCAGTGCAAGAACTGTCTCTTTTTTTAAAAAAATTATTTATAAAACATAAACACTGGTAAAACTATAGGATAAGAGGGGTGCAACTCCCACCACCAGAGCTCCATATTTCATCTCCTCCCTTGATAGCTTTGCTATTCTTTAACCCTATGGGAGTATGGATCCAAGATCATTGTAGGATGCAGAAGATGGAAGGTCTTCCTCCTGTAATTGATTCCCCACTGAACATTGACAGGCATTGACAGGTTGATCCATACTCCCAGTCTGCCTCTCTCTTTCCCTAGTGGGGTAGGGTTCTGGGGAATTGGAGCTCCAGGACATATTGGTGGGGTTGTCTATTCAGGGAAGTGTGGTTGGCATCATGCTAGCATATGGAACCTGGTGGCTAAAAAGAGAGTCAACATATAAATCCAAACAAGTTGTTGACTAATCATGAACTCAAGGGCTGTAGTAGTGCATATGAAGAGTTGGGTGATCTCCAATAGTTAGTAGGCATATTTTAGTTATATTTGAAAGAGCCTGTGTATATACTAGTTTTTTTTTTTCCTCTGAGCCTGAAATCGGATATGCAGGTAAATCCAAGTTTTTGTCTGGGGAGATGATATCATAGCTGGAAAAAGGAACAGAAAGCTAGATCTGGGAAGAGAGTTGCTCCCAAATATTGGAAACATTTCTCTTTGTCTCTATAAAGTAAATAAATAAATAAGCAAATACAATATGTCTTAAAATGTTCAAAAAGTCTTAGTAAAGAAATCAGTTATGCAAGACCCCAAGTTCAAGCCCCTGCCCCCCACCTGCAGGGCTAAGGCTTCAAAAATGGTGGAGCAGGGTTGAAGGCATCTCTCTGTCTCTTTCCCCCTCTACTTCCCCCTTCCTTCACAATGTCTTTCCATGCCTATACAATAATAAATAAGTAAAAATATATTAAAAATAATTTAAGTTAAATTTAGGTGGCCAGGTGGTGGTGTACCTGATTGAGCAGGCATGTTACTGTGCAAAAGGACCTGAGCTCAAGCCCCCGGTTCCCACCTGTAAGTAAGGGGTCCCCACAAGAAGTGAAGCAGGCCTTCATGTGTCTCTTTTTCTATCTTCCTCTCTATCTTTCCCTTATTTCTCAATTATCTGTGTCTCTATCAAATAAATATTTTAAATCAATGAACATTAGAAAAAATTAGAAAGTGTAAAACTAGAGAGTACAAGAGAGGAAATTTTATAATCTAATGGATAAGTTCAATGTCATGAAGAAAACAGGAAGAATATATAATGTCAGTACTGAGCAGAGATGCAATGCATTAAATAACCATACAAGCTAGTTCTGTGTCATAAGATTTCTAGAAAAAATGAGAAAATTGTGGAGACTGAAAAAAAAAAAACATAGAAAGAATGACTGAGGAACTGGGTGGTGGTGCACCAGGTTGACTGCACATGTTACAATATGCAAGGATCTGGGTTTGTGTCCCCAGTTCCTCCCTGCAGAAGGAAAACTTTGAGAGTGGTAAAGCAGTGTTGCAGTTCTCTCTCTTTCTCTTTCTCTTTCTCCCCCCCCCACTTCCCTCCCCTCTGGACTTATGGTTATCTCTATAAATAAAGATAATAATGAATTAAAAAGAAAGAAAGAATGGTTGAAATGTTCCCAAACAAGTGGTTTTAAGAAGCCAAGTTAATCTCAAAGATATAATAGGATGTGTGTGCATGTATGTGTTTAGATTATTTTTAAAATTAAAGAAATCTTTACTTATTGGATAGACACAGCCATAAATCAAAAGGGAAGAGGGAAGTAAGGAGAGTGACAGAGAGAAACATCTATGGCACTGTTTCACCACTCACAAAGCTTTTCCCCACAAGTGGGGACTGGAGAGTTTGAACCCGGGTTCTTATACATTGTAATATGTGTGCCCAAGCAGGTGCACCAAGACCTATCCTCAGTCAGTTTTATTTTTTACTTATTTATTCCTGTAGATATCTATTTGTTCAAGTTTCATTTGTTCAAATGGCTGCTTCTCTTTTCCTGAATTTGTTTTGCATAACTGTCAGTTGGATTTATGGGCCAACTTCTGGGTTCCCTGTGAATTTATTATTATTGCTTCACCTTCACTGATATGGGCTGCCTTTTTCTGAGAAAAGGAGATACTGAGTATGAGATATGTGTGTGTGTGTGTGTGTGTGTGTGTGTGTGTGTGTGTGCACATGCGCGTGTGTGTAGTGTGTGTGGAGAGAGAGTCAGACTTCTGAAAATTATTTATGAGTTATAAAAACAATATTAATAGCAATTGGATTAATCATCAAGGCAAGAAGTTACTGGCACAATTTTTTTTCAAGCACTGAAGAAAAGAACACTAAATCTAGAACTATTTATCCAGCAGGAGAAAAAGTCCCAGAATAAATCAGTATATTCTCAAAAGAAGAAAAATTAAAGAGAATTGTTTGGCCAGATAACATTTAAAAACACAAACAGGAAGTTCTTTAAAACAAAAATAAATTAAAGGGTACATTTTTTAACATATGAAAAGAAAGCAGCATGGTGACAAAAATGGGTAAAACATTTTCAAAACTTTAAACAAACTTATAAAATTATGTGATATATATATATTTGCCTCCAGGGTTATTGCTGGGGTTCATTGCCTGCACTATGAATCTAACACTCCTGGAGGCTATTTTTTCCCTTTTGTTGCTCTTGCTGTGTATGGTTGTTGTTTCCATTGTTGTTGTTGTTGGATAGGACAGAGAGAAATTGAGAGAGAAGAGGAAGACAGAGAGGGGGAGAGAAAGGTGGACACCTGCAAACCTGCTTCACCACTTGTGAAGCGACCCCCCCTGCAAGTGGCAAGCCAGGGCTTGAATCCAAGTCCTTACACAGGTGGGTTCACACCACATAAACTTAACCCACTTTGCTACCACCTAGCCCACATTATTTGGAATGAAGTTTTAAAAGATTAATTTAATAATAAGGCAGCAGGTAAAGACATGTAAAATGTGGTAACAGTTGCGCAACACTAAAAAGATAGCCTACCGACTTCCAGAGGCAGGGCTATAGAGCATCAGGAGCTGTGTTTCTCTCCTCTCCATTCCCGGGTCAATTAGGAACACAAAAAGTGACCACCTGGGACTGCAACAGGACAGAACTAGAACGACTTCAGGAACCCACCAAATCACCGGTGAGTGCAAACACATGTGGTTCATGGACAGAGAGGAGCCTAGGGAGAGATTAAGTGGCTGGTAACAGTCTGGCAGTTTACTGGTTAAGACACCACATCCAGTTGGTTTCACCAACATGGGGACTGCTGAAGGGAAGAGAGGACTCCACTGAGACTCACCAAATGCAATTGTGAGTCTCCATGGCTACTGGCATCAGAATCTGGAGCAGCTGCAGGGAGGCCCTGTACTAATACCAGGGGGGAGAGAACTAATCAGGAAACTCAGGAGAAAATCTATACCTCAGTGGCCTAGTGGTAGGGCTGTGAAAGTCTCTTTGCATAACCACTGGATTATCTCTGCCCCACTCTGCTTTATCTCTTGGTCAGGAGTCATTTATTAAACTAAGAAACCTACTTATAGTTTAAAAGCCGTTAGGCTCCCATAGCCTACATACATTTCTTCCCATATCCTCCACAGGGAAGAAAAAGAACAAAGCTTTTAAGCCACTGAGCTCCAACTCAGGGATTAAAATACTATTGAAACAACTGTCAAATTCCACAGCTGTGAACCCTTTAATTAGCATACTCAGACACAAGTCAATCCAGTCAAGAGTGATCAGTAATTTGAAAAGTACTGAGAGAGGGACCTCATAAATACTATTTAAAATGGTTAAACCAACAAGAAGAAATATTGAAGAAATGAACCAGGACAAGAGACCAACTTAAATCCCCCCAGAGGTTGAAGCACAAAATAATGAGGCCAACATCCAAACACTAGTTAAGGAAATAGTCACAGGAGTGAATAAAGAGTTTGGAAGAATTTTCATCACAAATGCAGAAACAACAAATGAGCCTCTGGAATAAAACACTCATTATCTTAAGGTTATTAGAGAGATGAAAGCTGAAATAGCTGAGTTAAGAACATAACTAGATGAACAAGCTAAAACAGTATCAGAACAGGGTAACAAAATAGATGACTCCAGAAAACAGTAGAGGGGAGAGAGAATAGAATAAATGAAGTTGAAGACAGAATTAGCAAAATCGAGGACAAATTAGAGATTAATAAAAAATAAGTAAGAGTTCTCAAAAAGAGATTAAGAGATTATGAAAACAACAACAGAAACATATGAGATGACTTCAAAAGAAGAAACATACACATTATAGGCTTACCAGAGGAATAAAAAGAGGGAGGGGAAAAAAAGCATCCTTCAGGACATAATTTATACCTGAGAGTTTAGCTAGTCTAGACAACATCAAAGACATAAAGGTTCAAGAAGTCCAGAGGGTCCCAAACAGAATTAACCTAGACTTAAAGACAGCAAGACATATCCTATTTAGAATGGAATCAAATTGAAAAGCTTCTGCACAGCCAAGGAAATTATCACTCAAAAAGACCCCTCACAGAATGGGAGATCTTCACATGCCATACATCAGACAAGAGACTAATAACCAAAATACACAAAGAGCTCAGCAAACTTAGCAACAAAAAAGCAAATAAGCCCATCCAAAAATGGGCAGAGGATATGAACAAAACATTCACCTCAGAAGAGATCCAAAAGGCTAATAAACATATGAAAAATTTCTCCAGGTCACTGGTTGTCAGAGAAATGCAAATAAAGACAACAATGAGATACCACCTCACTCCTGTGAGAATGGCATACATCAAAAAGGACAGAGGCAACAAATGCTGGAGAGGCTGTGGGGACAGAAGAACCCTTTTGCACTGCTGGTGGGAATGTAAATTGGTCCAGTCTCTGTGGAGAGTATTCTGGAGAACTTTCACAAGGCTAGACATGGACCTTCCATATGACCCAGTAATTCCTCACCTGGAGATATACCCCAAGGATTCCATAAAGCCCAACCAAAAAGATATTTTTACACCTATGTTCACAGCAGCACAATTCATAATAGCTAAAACCTGGAAGCAACCCAGGTGCCCAACAACAGATGAGTGGCTGAGAAAGCTGTGGTATATATACACACAATGGAAGACTATGCAGCTATTAAGAACAATAAACCCACCTTCTCTGACCCATCTTGGATGGAGCTAGAAGGAATTATGTTAAGTGAGCTAAGCCAGAAAGATGAAGATGAGTATGGGATGATCCCACTCATCAATAGAAGTTGAGAAAGAAGAACAGAAAAGGAAACTAAAAAGCAGGATCTGACTAAATCTAGAGTAGGGCACCAAAGTAAAAACCCTGTGTGGTGAGGGGGAGGGTGGACATTAGGGTTATCAGGGTGGTGGGGGGCAGGGGTTGGTCGGTGAGAAGGGCCGCAATCCTTTTGTGGTAAGAATGGTGTTTATGTACACTTCTATTAAATTGTAGTCATATAAATCACTATTTAATTAATATGAGAGGAGAAAAATAGACTGTATGTCACGAACTTTTTAAAGCACAGATTGAGTCTTTTTAATACATAGGCAGAGTCTTTTATATGTAGGCTCTCTCAAAAGCCTAGTCCAGGGAGAACAGAAGCAACTGGTGGCACAGCTATATACAAGAAAGCTGTGATATATATACACAATGGAATACTATGCAGCTATCAAGAACAATGAACCCACCTTCTCTGACCCATCTTGGACAGAGCTAGAAGGAATTATGTTAAGTGAACTAAGTCAGAAAGTTAAAGATGAGTATGGGATGATCCCACTCATCAACAGAAGCTGACTTAGAAGATCTGAAAGGGAAACTAAAAGCAGGACCTGATCAAATTGTAAGTAGGGCACCAAAGTAAAAACCCAGTGGTGAGGGGTAGACATGCAGCTTCCTGGGCCAGTGGGGGGTGGGAATGGGCGGGAGGGATGGGTCACGGTCCTTTGGTGATGGGAATGGTGTTTATGTACACTCCTATCAAAATGTAGACATATAAATCAGTAGTTAATTAATATGAGAGGGGGAAATCAATTGTATGTCTCAAAGGTTCTCAAAAGACAAACTGAATCTTTTTAATAGATAGGCTACGTATTTGATATGCGGACTCTCTCAAAAGCCTAGACCAAGTAGATTAGAAGCTTCCAATAGCACAGCTATATACAAGATACTGGGTACTGTACAGCAAACCATAACAAAGGGACTTTTCATAGTTAACCCAATTAACAAATAATGTGATGATAATATTAACTATTGATTGTCTTTTTGAACCCTAAGACAGCAGGAACCTCACATCTTCACTATAGAGCCCCTACTTCCCCCAGTCCTGGCACCCTTGGATAGAGCTCACTTTCCCGTATGCATCTCCCAATCCATACCAAATAATATTGCATCCGCCGATCACAACCTAACCAAAGCAACGATTGCCATCTCAACATGCTTCACCTCAGAGTGTATCCAGAGACTTCACGTGTGGAATGACAACCCTTCAGCTTCATTACTCGGGTGAGACCTTTCCTTTTATAGTACACTCTAATTTCATCTCAGGTAGTTCACTTTCTAACAAAGTCCCATAACCTAGACATACAACAGTTTCTGTGAGAGAGAGCGTATGTGCACACGTATCCATAAACTACTGCAAAATATATACCTGAAAGCAGGATTACACTAGAGTTTGCAGTGAGTACCTCCCTAACACTTCCTCTCCACTATTCCAAACTTGGGATCCATGATTGCTCAACAAATTGTTTGGCTTTGTATGTTAACTCTCTTTTCAACCACCAGGTTCCAGATGCCACCAGGATGCTGGCTAGGCTTCCCTGGATTGAAGACCCCACCAATGTGTCCTGGAGCTCAGCTTCCCCAGAGACACACCTTACTAGGGAAAGAGAGAGGCAGACTGGGAGTATGGACCGACCAGTCAAAGCCCATGTTCAGCGGGGAAGCAATTACAGAAGCCAGACCCTCTACCTTCTGCAACCCTCAACGACCCTGGGTCCATGCTCCCAGAGGGCTAGAGAATGGGAAGGCTATCATGGGAGAGGGTGGGTTATGGGGATTGGGTGGTGGGAATTGTGTGGAGTTGTACCCCTCCTACCTTATGCTTTTGTTCACTAATCCTTTCTTAAATAAAAAATTTAAAAAAAAAAAAGTTGGGTATTGTACAGGAAATCCTAACAAAGGGACTTTTCAAAGTTAACCCAATTACCAAATAATGTGATGATAACAATAACTATTCATTGTCTTCTTGAACACTAAGACAGCAGGAACCTCACATTTCCACTATAGAGCCTATATTTCCCTCAGTCCTGGAACCTTAGGGTGGGGCGCACATTCCTACATGCTTCTCCTAATCCATATCAAATAATATTGCATCCGCCAATCAACCTAATCAACGAAATGAGTGCCACCTCAGCATGCTTCACTTCAGACTGTATCCAAAGACTGCAGGTGTGGAATGACAACCCTTCTGCTTCATCACTCGGGTGAGACCTTTCCTTTCATAGTGTTCTCTAATTCCATCCCAGGTGGTTCACGTCCTAACAAAGTCCCAAAACCTAGATATACTTCAGGTCCCCTGAGATAGAGCATATGTTCACACATATCCATAAACTAGGGCAAAATATATACCTGAAAGCAAAGTACACAATAGTCTACAGTGAGTGCCCCCCAACACTTCATCTGCACTATTCCAGCCTTTAGGTCCATAATTTTTCAGCAATCTGACTTTGTATGTTAACTATCTTTTCAGCCACCAGATTCCAGATGCCAGCATGATGCCGACCAGACTTCCTTGGACAGATGGCCCCACCAATGTGTATCCTGGAGCACCACTTCCCCAGATACCCACCCTACTAGGGAAAGAGAGAGGCATACTGGGAGTATGGACCGACCATTAAATGTCCAAGTTCAATGGGGAAGCAATTACAGAAGTCAAACCTTCCACCTTCTGTAACCCATAATGACCTTGGTTCCATACTCCCAGAGGGATAAAGAATGGGAAAGCTTTTAGTGGAGGGGATGGAATACAGAGATCTGGTGGTGGAAACTGTGTGAAGTTGTACCCCATCTATCCTACAGTCATGTTAATGTCTCTTTTTTTAAATAAATAAATAAATAGAAAAAAATATGCAAACAAAATTCTCTTTATGTTTCCTCATAAAAAAAGGAATATGGATAAGAAAAGTATCCTGAAGGCTGCAAGAGAAAACCAGACAGTCACCTACAGATAACAACCCATAAGATTAGCAGCAGACATCTCCATACAAACACTACAGGCTGGAAGAGAATGGCAAGATATTTATCAAATGCTTAATGAGAAAGGATTTCAACCTAGATTAGTGTAACCTGCTAAACTGTCATTCAGACTAGATGGAGCTATAAAAATCTTCTCAGACAAGCAATAGTTGAAAGAATCAACTATTAACAAGCCTGCTCTGAAAGTAGTTCTGAAAGTTGTCCTATAAACAGTCAGATCACCATAAATAGTCCATCAGAATATTCTTAAAATCTACAAGAATGGCATTAAAACGTCTTCAATCTTTGATATCAATAAATGTCAATGGCCTGAATTCAACTATTAAAAGGCATAGAGTAAGAAGATGGATCAGAAAACACAGTGCAACAATATGCTGTCTACGGGAAACCCACCCAACTCAACAAGACAAATACAGACTGAAAGTGAAAGGATGCAAAACATCATACAAGCCAATGGCCCACAAAAAAGAGCAGAAACATTTATTCTCATATATGAGATGACAGACTTTAATATCCGTAAAATTAAGAAAGATAGGGATGGACACTACTTAATGCTCAGTGGATCATGAGGACTTAACAATTATTAACATCTATGCACCCAATGAGAAGCCATCAAAATACATCAAACATCTGCTGAAAGAGCTGCAGCAATATATTAACAGCAACACAGTCATAGTACGGGATTTCAGCACTCCACTCTCTCAACTTGACAGATCATCCAGGCAGAAAATCAATAAAGACATGAGGGAGCTAAATAAAAAGATAGATAAGCTAGAATTATTGGACATTTTCTGTGTCATTCACCCCAAGAAACTGGAATACACATTTTTCTCAAGTCCACATGGGTCATTCTAAAGGATAAACCATATGTTAGGCCACAAAGACAGCATCAGCAAATTCAAGAGCATTGCAATCATCCCAAGCTGATTTTGAGACCACAGTGGAATGAAACTAACTCTTACCAATCAACAAAAGATTAGTAATAGTCCCAAAATTTGGAAGCTCAAAGTACACACTTAACAACTACTGGGTTAGAGAGGAAATGAAGAAATCACGATGTTTTGAGAGTTCAATGAAAATTAAGACACAAGCTATCAAATTATTTGGGACACAGCTAAGGAAGTACTGAGAGGGAAGTTCATAGCCATACAAACACACATTAGGAAACAAGAAAAAGCACAAATAAACAGCCTAATTGCAAATCTTAAAGACCTAGAAGAAGATCAAAGGAACCCTAAAGCAACCAGAAGGACAGAAATAACTAAAGTTAGGGCATAAATCAATAACATTGAAAATAAGAAAACCAATGAAAATATCAATGAAAGTAAATGTTGGTTCTACGAAAGAGTGAACAAAATTGACAAACATTTAGCCAGACTCACAAAACAAAAAAGGGAGAATACTCAAATAAATCAGATCATAAATGAAAGAGAAGCTATCACAATAGAAACTGCAGAAATTCAACATATCATGCAAGACTTCTATGAACAACTATATGCCACCAAGCTAGACAACCTGGAAGAAATGGACAATTTCCTAGATACCTACAAATTTCCAAAATTAAGTAAAAAGATAACATGAACAGGCCCATCACAGCTAATAAAATTGAAATAGTTATCAAAAAAACCTTCCCAGAAATAAAAGTAATGGACCAGATGGTTTTACAAATGAATTCTACAAAACCTTCAAAGAAGAACTAATACTTCTACTTTTAAAAGTTTTCCAGAAGATTGAAGACACTAGAATACGCCCTTCCAGCTTCTATGAAGCCAACTTCACTTTGATACCAAGACAGGCACACAACCAAAAAAGAAAACTACATTCCAATATCTCTTATGAACATAAATGCTAAAATATTGAACAAAATTCTAGCCAACTGGATACAGCAGTCTACTAAAAAATTGTTCATAATGACCACGTAGGGTTTATCCCAGTCATGCAGGGTTTATTTAATAAAAATAAATGAATAAACGTGATCCACAACAACAAAAGCAAGACTCAAAACCACATGGTCATATAAATAGATGCAGAGAAAGCCTTTGACAAAATACAACATCCATTTATGATCAAAATACTACAAAAAATGGGAATAGATGGATAATTCCTGAAGATAGTGCAGGCTGTATATAGCACACCCACAGTCAACATCATACTCAATGGTGAAAAAGCGGAAGCATTTCCCCTCAAATCAGGTGTTAGACAGTGCTGCCCACTATCACCGTTATTATTCAACATAGTGTTAAAATTTCTTGCCATAGCAGTCAGGCAGGATCAAGGAATTAAAGGGATACAGATTGTAAGAGAAAAATTTAAACTCTCCGTATTTGCAGATGATATGATAGTATACATAGAAAAACCTAAGGAATCTAGGAAGGAACTTTTGAAAATCATCAGGCAATACAATAAGGTGTCAGGCTACAAAATTAACATTCAAAAGTCAGTGGCATTCCCCTATGCAAACACTAAGGAGAAGTTGAAATATAGAAGTCAATTCATTTTGCTATGGCAACAAAAAAATAAAATATCTAGCAGTAAACCTAATCAAAGGTGTGAAAAACTTGCATACTGAAAATTATGAGTCACTAATCAAGGAAATTGAAAAAAACACAAAGAAGTGGAAAGATACTCCGTTTTCATGGGTTGGAAGAATTAACAGCATCGAAATGCATATACTACTGACATCCATCTACAAATTTAATGCTATCACTATCAATATCCCAACCACAGTTTTTAAGAGAATAGAAAAAATGCTACAAATGTTTATCTGTATCCAGAAAAGACCTAGAATTTCCAAAAGAATCTTGAGAAGAAAGAACAGACCTGGAGGCTTCAGACTCCCAGATCTCAAATTGTATTATAGGGCCATGGTAATCAAAACTGCTTGGTACTGGAACATGAATAGACACACTGACCAGTAGAATATAATTGAGAGCCCCCACACCTATGGACATCTAAACTTTGACAAAGGTGTAAAGACTATTAAATGTTGAAGCATAATCTCTTCAACAAACGGTATTGGAGAAAATGGGTTGAAACATGCAGAAGAATGAAACTGAACCACTATATTTCACCAAATACAAAAGCAAATTCCAAGTGGGTCAAGGACTTGGATGTTAGACCAAAAACTGTCAAATACTAGAGGAAAATATTGGCCGAACTCTTTTCCGCATAAATTTTAAAGACAT
Organism: Erinaceus europaeus; assembly: GCF_950295315.1. NCBI lineage: Eukaryota > Metazoa > Chordata > Mammalia > Eulipotyphla > Erinaceidae > Erinaceus > Erinaceus europaeus. The sequence continues at coordinate 34,756,038 of NC_080181.1, read as the reverse complement.
CTTCATTGAAATGAATCTAATTACAAAGAGGACTAAGGCAAGTATAAACCTATGGGACTACATCAAATTAAAAAGCTTCTTCACAGCAACAGAAACCACTACCCAGACCAAGAGATCCCTCACTGAATGGGAGAAGATCTTTACATCGCATACATCAGACAAGAGGCTAATAACCAAAATATATAAACAGCTTGCCATTCTCAACAACAAGAAAACAAGTACCCTCCAAAATGGGTGGAGGACATGGACAAAATATTCACCACAGAAGAGATCCAAAAGGCCTAGAAATGAAAAAAATGCTCCAAGTCATTGATTGTCAGAGAAATGCAAATAATGTTAATAAAGATAGTAAATAAATAAATAAATAAAGATACTACTTCACTCCTGTGAAACATTAATTACCCCCCCAAATTTTTTTTTAAAAATCCAAGTCGGGAGTCAGGCGGAAGCACAGCGGGTTAAGCGCACATGCTGCAGAGCACATGGACCAGTGTAAAGATCCCGGTTAGTGTCCCTGGCTCCCCATCTTCAGGGGAGTCACTTCACAGGTGATTAAGCAGGTCTGCCGGTGTTTATTTTTCTCTCTCCTTCTCTGTCTTCCCCTCCTCTCTCCATTTCTCTCTTATCCAACAACAATGACATCAATAACAACAATAATAACTACTTTAATAAAGCATCAAGGGCAACAAAAAGGAATAAATAAATAAATATTTTTTAAAAATCTAAGTCAACTACAACTTTAGGCCAGACAGATCAAGGCCATTTGGCCCTGTCATTATCTGAAATACAAAGATGTTTAGATACCACTAAAAAGGCACAGCATAGTGAGATCAAGTATATTACTATAGATACTCACCAATGGGTTATCATAGAAAACAAACCATCAACTAACCTGGTTATGATAATTATTGATATTCCAAATTTTTTTCTAAGACTACAAGAAACCCCTTACATTGTCTATAACATCCTCATTTCTGCTAGTCTTGGAAGCTCTAGGAGTATGCCCATACTTCTTGGTATTTCTTCTCTATAATTCCTTATAGCCATGCTACCTCAGCTGACTTCAACCAAATAGCTACTGGTGCTGCCATCCTACATTATGGCACTACTGAATTCTTACTGTGTATTCAGAATGTAACAATAGAGATACCAAGCTTAAGATGCAGTATTGCAACTCTTCAAACCTGGTAAGATCTTTCCTAACAAACAAGACTACCTACATTCACATTACATGACACATCATTTAATAAAGTTACAGATACTAGATATAGACTAGGGTTTACAGTACTGCTACAGGTGTACATGTATCCATAAGCAAAGGGAAATTATATACTTCAAAGTAACAGTACTCAAAAGTCTTTGGTTATTATTCTTACACCTAATAAACTTGTAATCCTAGTTGAAGTGCCTAAAGAAGGCATCATAAATTCTCTGATCAATTAGACTTAGACCAAATTAGTTTGGAAATCTAGCAGAAAAGCCCAAAGAAGACAGATGCATAAGAACTAATTCAGGTTGGGTTGAACATATGACACTCAAAGTTTGAATAACTGGAAGAAAGTCTAAGTTAATCAGATAAATAGAGGACTACAAATGTTCAATAAGAGAAACTGACTTACTTAATAATAACCCTTTTGGTTAATATCACAACACCTCATCATCTAGGGCTCTAGTCAGTGAACCCTTAAATTCTCACACAAATTAGTTGGGCTTAGGCCTCTAAATGATCCCTCTCTGCATCACGACTGGTCACTTCCATGAGGAACATCATTATAAGCCCTCTTGTGGGTCTTCCTAGGACCATGCCCTCACCATAAATCAGTGATGATAGAGATTGCCCCAGTTTATAAAGGGAAGTTGGAGTATCCTTTCCTATCACTCAAGGAAGACTAGTCCTGAAATGAGTGCAGCCTACAATGTTCCCAACTCTGACCATGAGCTATGAGCTCAGGTCAATAGGGACTCAGCAGTTACACAAGTTCTAGTGCAAGCTATAAATATACATGTGGGCCCTGGGTCAGCTGTATGGAGGTAAATAGCTAACTATATCCACAGAATTTTTTCAAGAATTGGAGATACTACATAATCCAACTTTCTAGCTCTTTTCTCTACTCAGACACCATTTTCCCAGACATTATTTTTATCCAACATCATGTTGGCTCTTAAACTCAAGCAAAACTACCATAGTTGTGGGCCCCTAGAAACATGCCTGAGATGGACTTCCTAGCTTTTTTCACCCTAAGATCCCTAATGTTGTATAAGTGCCGTGTGCTAACCGATTGCGCCACTGGAGCTCTAAGATCCCTAATGTTATCTGCTCTGTTCCTACTGTTTTGTTCCTGTTATTAACCATTCTGTCTCACTTTATGACCTGCCACCTTCCAGACGCCAAGTTACAGATGCTACCATGATTCCATCCTGACTTCACTAGGTAGACAACTTCACCAGTTTGTCCTTTAAACTCACCTCTCCAGAGCTCTAGCCCACTAGGGAAAGATAGAAACAGGCTGGGGCTACTGATAAATTTGTCAATGCCTAGTTCCAGTGGAGAAGCAGTTACAGAAGACAGAACTTCTGCCTTCTTCACCCTAAAAACTATCTTTATCCATACTCCCAGTAAGGGAGATGTGATAACGGGAATAGGGGAAGAGGGCTCTGAACTCTAGCTCCATCAGCACCCAGAGAGAGAAGAGGAAAAAGGGAGGGACATTTGGATGTAGTAATGGTGTCACTGAGTGGCTTGGAGAGGCAGAGAAGACTGTACCTGGAATAAAAAGGGGGCAATTATGTACAAATGCAGACAGTTGTAGAGATAATGGTTGGCTCATGTCTACAACCTGATGAGAAATGTGGGGCTTTCAATGGGGAGTTTCGGAATCCAGATTCCTGGTGGTGGGAATAGTATGAAATTATACCAGTTCACATAGAATTTTGTAAATATTAATTCACTAATACAATTTAAAAAATTAAATAAACAAAAAATAATGATTACAAAGATTGTGAGATAAGAGGGGTACAATTCCCACCACCAGAGTTTCATATTCACTCCTCTCCATTGGAAGATTCCCTATTCTTTATCACTCTGGGAGTATTGACCAAAGATCTTGATAGGGAGCAGAAGTTGGAAGGTCTGGCTTCTGTAATTTCTTCTCTACTGGGCATGAGAGTTTACAGGTCAATTCATATATCCAGCCCATTTCTATATCTCCCTAGTAGGGCAGGACTTTGGAAAGGTGGGTTTCCAGGACACATTTCTGAGGTTGTCTGCTCAGGGAAGTCAGATTGGCATCATGATAGCATCTGCAACCTGGTAGATGAAAAGCATAGAGATATAAAAATAGCAAATTGTTTAATAATAATGAATCTAAATGTAAGAGTATAGCAGATGAAATTTGTGGTCTTCAGGTTGGAAGAAGCTAGGAATTCTATTTTAGTTACATTCCAATGGGACCCATGACTTTAGTAATTTTTGCATGAGTCTAACAGCTACTGTGCAAGTAAGCTAAGAGCATTTTTTGGGAAGATGGTGTCCAAGTTGAGAATAGATCTAGAAAGCTGGATCATGGCAAAGAGAAGTTCCCAAATATGGAAAAAGTGTACATATACCATGAAATGTATACCCCATTGATATGACCTAGGCCCGTGGCTATTCATATTCAACACAGGAGCCCATGTAAACTCTACATCCTTGTCAGTTCGAGTTCATTTTTCATGGCCATGAATCGGAACATTCTGGCATGCATTCATTTCAAGACTAGTCTTCCTCAAGTGGCAGAATGTGTTGACCCAGCCTCCTTCCAGAGAGTAGGATAATTTCTACCACTGTTGTTCTACATGGAGGGCAGTGACTTATAGTTACCTACAAGAGGGTTTATGATGTTCCTGATGGAGATTACCAATGATTGTGGACAAAGGGATGCTTAGTTCCATTTCAGGTGGCACACTTCCTTTAAAAATGATAGAACCTAGATAGATATAGATGAGAGCCCATGAGATAAAGCACATGTGTACATGTATCCATAAGTTAAGGGAAAACATATACATTAAAATAAAAATGTATAATAGCATACAGTGATTTAATAGGTGCAGAAAGTAGGTAGAAAAACCTAAAAAGACACTATTTTCAGATGATATGATAGTTACATAGAAAAACCTAAAGACTCCAGTAGAAAACTACTGGAAGTTATTAGGCAATATAGCAATGTGTAAGACTACAAAATCAATGTACAAAATTCAGTGGCATTTCTTTGTTGGTATGCTTCTAAATCCTGCTTATAAGACCTTCTGTTTTGATCATCACATTAGGTTCACTTGTATTACTTACAATGTATTCTATTTACATAACCACTGTTAACTAAGCACCCCCCCTGCCCCGGGACATTGGTTTAATCCTCACTGGTTCATGCCTTTCCCTTCTCCCCACCCTCATCCTATGTACTTCCTTGTTCTTGACTCTTCCGCCTCAGGAGAGATGCAGGACAGAATTGTGTTGTGATTATAAGAGATTAGATTGTTGAACTGCATCCCGCTCATCAATAAAGAGGTACTGCTTCCCAGCTCAGCCATGAGTCCCTGGTTGTCTCTCCCTCCCACCCATGAAGCTAGAATAGGCAAAATGGCACCTGAACAGGGACAGGAATCTCGGCTCCACACACATGCAGCAGACCAAAGGAGACCAGATAAGTAAAGCCACTATGGCATGCCTTTCTACTTATGAAGAGGTTTCCAAAAGCCTCTACCCTTTCTTCATAACACAATTTCTCTGTCTCTGGAACATTTTGCTCTGGGCCACACTATGGTTTCTGCCCGCCGCCTGCCACCAGAGCCTGCTTGGTGCTGCAGGACACGGGGTGCTGGGTGCGGGCTCCCTCCACGCTGCTCAGTCTCTGGGAGCAGGGCAGCAGGCATGGTGAACAGGGCTGCGGCCCATCCCGGCCCCCACTCTGGGGTGCCTCGGCCTGCACCTTCTACATAGCTGGCCTGCCTGCCCTCCTGCTATGATGCCTGGGCAGATCCCGGACCCCTCAGTGACCATGGGCTCCCTGCCAGGACTGGGCCCCATGGCCAAGATCCCCAGCTCAGCTCTGATGGTAGAGGAGCTAAAATACACAGACATCCATGCAGTGATCGCACCCCTGCACTTCCTGGAGGTAAAGCTGGACAAGAGGCCACCACTGGACAATGCAGCCCCCAAAACAATTATATGACCTGGCACATCTAAAGAAACATATCCACAGACTCCAAAGCTCACTCTCTACAGAAAAGTGGAATTCCAGTGGCTGACCTTCCCCATTGAGACAGACAAGCAGCATTTCATCCCCTGCCATTCTCCCCCTAGTCGCCTACTTTGGACTGACATTTCTATTGGACTTGCTGGTTTACCCTTTGGACACTTAACAAAATTTTACAGCAGCTTCCTTCCCTTCACGCTGCTGATTACTCAAAGACTGACCACAGCAGTCCATGGACTTTGCAGCCAGCAGCCTTGGGGACTCTATAGGCGACACCCCTCCCTCCTTGCTAGGTCCTGCCCACAGAGGTAGGAAATGCCCATTGAGGCATGAAGCACACCCAGAGGCAAGAGGTGCCCACAGAGGCAGGAAACATCCTTTAGCCTGATAGGCCTTGCCCTTTGAGGCGAAACGCCCCCCTCAGACCTCCCCTTGGCATCACACTGGTTCTTGCTGTTCTCTTACTTGTTCCTCCATGTCTTGTGCAAGTTCTTTTAAAAATGCCTGTACGATACAGCTTTCTGTTCACCCCACACTCCTGATACTATGGCCTTTACTTAAAAAGAATGGGGAAATTGTTGGTATGCTTCTAAATACTGCTTATAAGACATGTTTTGATGATCACATTAGGTTCGCTTGTATTACTTACGATGTATTCTATTTACATAACCACTGTTAACTAAGCAACCCCCATGCCTCCAAGACATTGGTTTAATCCTCACTGGTTCACACTTTTCCCTTCTCCCCTCCCCCTATCCTACGTACTTCCTTGTTCCTGACTCTTCTGCCTCAGGAGAGATGCAGGACAGAATTGTGTTGTGATTATAAGAGATTAGATTGTTGAACCACATCCCCACTTGTCAATAAAGAGATACTGCATTCCAGCTTAGCCATGAGTCCCCTGGTCATCTCTCTCTACCACCCGTGAAACCAGCCCAATATTTCTTGTGCTTTGTGCCACCTGCGCTTAACCCACTGAGCTACCGCCCAACTCCCATCAGTGGCATTTCTTTATACAAACGCTAAATCTGAAGAAGACACCCAGAAATCACTCCCATTCACTGTTGCAGCAAAATCAATCAGATACCTAGGAATAAAGCCAACCAAAGATGCAAAAGACTTTTCTTCTGAAAACTATGAGTCACTATTCAAGGAAATAGAAACTGATACTAAGAAATGGAAAGACATCCCATGCTCATGGATTGGAAGAATAAATATCATCAAAATGAATATTCTCCCCAGAACCATATAAAAATTTAATGCAGTAACCATCAAAGTTCCACCAAGCTTCTTTAAGAGAATAGAACAAAATCTGCAATCATTTAACTGGAACCAAAAAACACTTAGAATTGCCAAAAACATCTTGAAGAAAAGAAACAGAAATGGAGTCACCACACTCCCAGATCTCAAACTATATTATAAGGCCATCATCATCAAAACATCCTGGTATAGGAAGAAAAATAGGCACACAGACCACTGGAACAGAATTGAAAGCCCAGAACTAAACCCCCACACTGATGGACATCTAATCTTAAATAATGGGGCCAAAAATGTTAAATGGAGGAAGAAGGCTCTCTTCAATAAATGGTGCTGGGAAAACTGGGTTGAAACATGCAGAAGAATGAATCTGAAACATCTTATCTCACCAAAAACAAAATTCAACTCCAAATGGTTAACCTGGATGTTAGACCAGAAACTATCAAATACTTAGAAGAAAACATTGGTGGAACACTTTCCCACTTAAACCTCAAGGACATATTTGATGAAACAAACCCAATTGCAAGGAATACTAAAGCAGAAACAAACCAATGGGGCTACATCAAATTGAAAAGCTTCTGCACAGCCAAAGAAACTATCACTCAAAGAAACTCCTCACAGAATGGGAGAAGATCTTCACATGCCATATGTCAGACAAGAGACAAATTTAGCAACACAAAACACATGATCCCATCCAAAACTGGGCAGAGGATATAAACAATGTATGCACTACAGAGTATATGCAAAAGGCTAAGAAACACATGAAAAATTCCTCCATGTCATCAATTGTCAGAGAAATGCAAATAAAGACAATACTGAGATACCACATCACTCCTATGAGAATGGCATACATCAAAAAGGACAGCAGCAACAAATACTGGAGGGGCTATGAGGAAAAAGAACTCTTCTGCACTGCTGGTGGGAATGTAAATTGGTTCAGCCTCTCTGGAGAGTGGTCTGGAGACCTCTCAAAAAGCTAGGCATGGACCTTCCACATGACCCAGTAATTCCTGTCTTAGGGATATACCCCAAGGATTCCATAATGCCCAACCAGAAAGATATGTGTATACCTATGTTCATAGAAGCACAATTCATAATAGCTAAAACCTGGAGCAACCCAGGTGCCCAACAACAGAAAAGTGGCTGAGAAAGCTGTACTATATATACACAATGGAATAATATGCAGCTATTAAGAACAATGAACCCACTCCTCTGACCCATCTTGGATGGAGCTAGAAGGAATTATGTTAAGTGAGCTAAAGCAGAAAGATAAAGATGAATATGGGATGATCCCACTCATCAACAGAAGTTGAGAAAGAAGAACAGAAAGAGAAACTCAAAGCAGGATCTGACTAAATCTCTTATTAGGGCACCAAAGTAAAAACCCAGGTGTAGGTTGAAGGTGGATGTTAAGCTTCATGGGACAGAGTGTGAGGGGGTAGGAATGGGACACAGTCTTTTGGTGGTGGGAATGGTGTTTATGTACACTCCTATTAATTTTTAGTCATATGAATCACTAAGTAATATGAGAGGGGAAAAACTGATTGAATGTCTCCAACTTTTTAAAGCACAGACTGAGTCTTTTTAATACATAGGTGGAGTCTTTGATTGTTGACTCTCTTAAAAGCTTAGTTTAGGTAGAAGAAAAGCAACCAGTGGCATAGCTATATGCAAATAATGTCAAAGGACATAAAATATAGTGATGGCTTGTATGATACAGCAAATCCTAACAAAGGCATTTTTCAAAGTTAAGCCAATTGCCAAACAATGTAATTATAGCAATAACTATCTATTTTCTTCTTAAACCCCAACACCAGGAATCTCCAGCTTTCTCTAGATAGCCTATGTTTCTCCCAATACTGGAACCTCTGGGGTGGGGCTCAGTCCCCTGCTGAGCTTCTTTCTTTACCAAGATTCCTGTACCACCAGGGAGTATCATTCATTTCTAAGTCTATTCTCTTCTGAAACCTCTGGCCTTTTTTCTTTCTAAGTAGCCAACACCCCCCACCCCACCCCGCATAGCTAATTAAATAATTAAAAATAAATAAATAAATAACTCTTTCCTTTCACCACTCTTTTATTACTGTTCTTTTTCTTTTTTATCTCTCTCTTTTTTTTCTATTTAATATTATTGTCATCCTTTCTTCCTTAATCCTACAGCTTCCAAAGCCAAAGGCCCCATTCCCCACACCACTAAACAGTGTGCTTTCACTGAATCACTGATACACATTTGGGAATTATTTTGGGGAAGAATTCTGACTCAGAGTGGACTCTCACTGTGAGTATCTCTGCTCAACTTCTCTTCCTCCTTTAGCTACCCCTAGAATATACAGTGGATAGTAGATTTGCATAACTGTCTATTTAAGCTATCCTTGTCTAGTCATGAGGTGTTTTTTTTTTTTCTCATTCTTAACAATCAGCTGCCTCTGATCACGAGGTTTGAGGTAATCTGGGATAGGTTTTTTTTTTTTTTAGCCTGCTCTATTTTATTATTAATATTATATAAAGGCATATATCTCCCCCCCCTTTTGGTTGATCAAAATTAACTCTTAGGGTATCTTTCATTGCTAGGGTAGTGGGCATCTTATCTATTGTAGGAGGAACTTGTCTCCTTACTACTACCTCCTCTACAGTCTCTCCCCTTCCTTCTCCTCCCAGCTAATTAAAAAAATAAAAATTAAATTAAATTAAAAATAATTAAAAAACTTTCCTTTCACTGCTCTTTAATTACAGATCTTTTTCTTCTCTTTTCTCTCTCTTGTTTCTTTTTTTTTGTTTTCTTTTTTTTACCTTGTCATACACTTCTTCCTTCCTTCTTTGCCTTTCTGAATTTGTGAATTATTTTGGGGAAGAAATCTGACTCAGAGTGGACTCTCTATGTGTGTATCTCTGCTCTACTTCCTTTTCCCCTCTTGTTACCCCTAGAATATACAGTGGATAGTAGATTTGCATAACTGTCTATTCTTGCTATCCCTTCTTTCTTTTCTCTTTATTATTCACTGGGACTTGGTTATTATTCTTTCACGCACTGGAGAAATTGTGTGGCTAACTGGTAACGATTAAACTACTTCAATACTTTCTTCAGTTGCTACTGTAATTCATGAGGTTGGTGAGTGCAATTGTCATAAAGGTATTTAGTACAGTGTTGCTTGTACTCAAGACACAACAACTGAGGAACAACAAAGCAAAAAAAAGAAACACATAAATCAAAAAAATGGGTAGATCAAAAACAAATAAAACTGCTACTCCAATGAATGAAGACAAGATCCCAGAAGAAACTACAAATCAGCCAGAAGTAACCATAGATAAGAAAAGTATGCAAGCAATAATAAACTTATTAATCACAGAAATGAAAACAACATCAGAGGAAAAGAATGGCAGCATTAGAAAAACAACAGATGAGACCCCAAGGAAAATACTGATTATCTTGAGGTAATTAGAGAACTGATAGCTGAAATAGCTGTAATGAAGAAAGAAGCTGAGCAAAGGGAAAGCAGACTAATGTTGAGCCCGATGTTGTTGTGCACAGACCACGGAGAAGAGAGAGAGGAGGGGTCCGGAGTGAAGAAGAAACACAAATCTTTATTTGTGCTGGCACCTCAGAGTTGGGTGCTAGAGAAGCAGGTTGGGCCACGTGGAGGTAGCGAAAATGGCCGCCTCACGTAGTAACCTTTCCTGCGTCTGAACACCAGAGTGAAGCACTGGCAAGAGAGTGAGGTGCGGAAAATGAAGTGTTTTTATAGGAGTAGCTTTAACGAGAATGGGAAGGGGGAGTAGTAACCATAGCACTCCAGGACAGGATGATAACTCTCATGAGAATGGGAGGGGGGAGGAGTAACCAAAGCACTCTTAATATCCCAGGGATATAGACAATGTCCTGAGGGCATAACATGGCGAAACAGGCACTCCCAGAATGTCCCAACTCTCACGGGAACTAGTAGCCTGAGGGGAAAACATGGCAGATGTGAATGCATCTGCACAGTTTCCCAGCAGACTAACAGGAGCAGAAAACAGAATTAGTCAGACAGAGGATGAGTTAGAGAAAACCAAGAAAGAGGTGAAAGAGCTCAAAAAGAGATTGAGTGACACTGAAAACAACAACAGAGACATATGGGATGATCTCAAAAGAAGTAACATTCGCATAATTGGCCTGCCAGAGGAAGAAAGAGAGGAAGGGGAAGCAAACATTCTGGAGGAAATAATAGAAGAAAACTTCCCAGACCTGAATAACAGAAAGGACATCAAGATTCAAGAGGCCCAGGGAGTTCCAAACAGAATCAACCCAGACCTGAAGACACCAAGACACATCAGAGTCACAGTGAGAAGAAGTAAGGATAAAGAAAGGATCCTAAAGGCCGCAAGAGAGACACAAGAGAGCACTTACAAGAGAAAACCCGTAACTATGAGCAGACTTCTACATTCAAACTCTAAAATCCAGAAGAGAATGGCAAGATATCTATCGAGCCCTGAATGAAAAAAGGTTTCAAACAAGGATAATATATCCTGATAGACTTTCATTCAAACTAGATGAAGGGATCAAAACCTTCTTAGACAAACAACAGTTAAAGGAGGCAACCATCACCAAACCGGCCCTGAAAGAGGTTCTAAAAGACCTCTTATAAACAAGAACATCACTATAATACTTGCAATATATCAGAGCTAAGAAAAAAAATTTTTGAACAATGGCACTACAATACATTAAATCCATAATATCAATAAATGTCAATGGCTTAAACTCACCCATCAAAAGGCACAGAGTGGGAGGATGGATCAGAAAACATAACCCAACCATATGCTGCTTGCAAGAATCCCATCTGTCACAACAAGATAAACACAGACTTAAAGTGAAAGGATGGAAAACTATCATACAGGCTAATGGACCACAAAAAAGGGCAGGCACAGCCATTCGCATCTCAGACACAATAGATTTTAAATTAAATAAAGTAATAAAAGATAGCCAAGGACATTACCTTATGATTAGAGGATTAAAGGATCAATGATTAGAGGATCAATCAGCCAAGAAGACTTAACAATTATTAACATCTATGCACCCAATGAAGGACCATCTAAATACATCAAGCACTTACTAAAAGAATTTCAAAAATACATCAATAGTAATACAGTAATAGTGGGAGACTTCAATACCCCACTCTCACACTTAGACAGATCAACAAAGCAGAGAACCAACAAAGATACAAGAGAATTAAATGAAGAGATTGACAGACTAGACTTCTTGGACATTTTCAGAGTCCTTCACCGAAAAAAAACTGGAATAAACATTCTTTTCAAATCCACATAACACATACTCAAGGATAGACCACATGTTAGGCCACAAAGACAGCATCAATAAATTCAAGAGCATTGAAATCATCCCAAGTATCTTCTCAGACCACAGTGGAATAAAACTAACATTGAACAACAAACAGAAAATTATTAAAAGTCACAGAATTTGGACACTAAACAACATACTCCTTAAGAACCACTGGGTCAGAGAGTCACTCAAGCATGAAATATAAATGTTTCTGGAAACAAATGAAAATGAAGACACAACCCATCAAAATATTTGGGACACAGCTAAAGCAGTACTCAGAGGGAAACTTATAGCCATAAAATCACATATTAAACACCAAGAAGAAGCTCAAATGAACGACCTTACTGCACACCTCAAGGACTTAGAGGAAGAGGAACAAAGGAACCCTAAAGCAACGAGAAGGACAGAAATCACTAAAGTTAGAGCAGAAATAAACAACAATAAAAATAAAGAACCATACAAAACATCAATGAAGCCAAATGTAGGTTCTTTGAAAGATTAAACAATTGACAACCCACTAGCCAGACTCACAAAACAAAAAAGAGAGAAGACTTAAATTAATATAATTGTAAAAGATGGAGGAAATATCACAACTGACACCACAGAAATCCAGAGAATCCTGCGAAACTTCTATAGAACTATACGCCACCAAGGTACAGAATCTGGAAGAAATGGAACAATTCCTAGAAGCATATGCCCTTCCAAAACAGAACCAAGATGAACTACAAAATCTAAATGCACCAATCACAGACAAAGAAATTGAAACTGTTATTAAGAATCTCCCCAACAATAAAAGTCCTGGACCAGATGGCTTCATAAACGAATTCTACAAAACTTTCAGGAAAACTGAAAACTGTAGTAGCCATACTTCTTAAGCTTTTCTATAAGATTGAAGAAACAGGAATACTCCCTTCCACCTTCTATGAAACAACATCACCCTGATACCAAAAGCTGATAGGGACAGAACAAAAAAGGAAAACTACAGACCAATATCTCTTATGAACACGGATGCCAAAATATTAAATAAGATCTTGGCCAACCGGATACAGCAACATATCAAAAAGTTTGTTCATCACGACCAAGTGGGATTCATCCCAAGAATGCAAGGCTGGTTCAACATCCATAAGTCAATCAATGTCATTCACCACATCAATAAAAGGAAATCCCAAAACCCATGATTATCACAATTGATGCAGAGAAAACCTTTGACAAAATCGAACACACATTCATGCTCAAAACTCTACACAAAATGGGAATAGATGGAAAATTCCTCAAGATAGTGGAGTCTATATATAGCAAACCTACAGCCAACATCATACTCAATGGGCAGAAGCTGAAAGCATTCCCCCTCAGATCGGGGACTAGACAGGGCTGTCCACTGTCACCGTTACTCTTCAACATAATATTGGAAGTTCTTGCCATAACAATCAGGAAAGAGAAAGAAATCAAAGGAATATAGATTGGAAGGGAAGAAGTCAAGCTCTCACTATTTGCAGAAGATATGATAGTATACATAGAAAAACATAAAGTATCCAGCATAAAACTACTGGAAGTTATTAGGCAGTATAGCAAGGTGTCAGGCTACAAAATCAATGTACAAAAATCAGTGGCATTTCTTTATGCAAACACTAAATCTGAAGAAGACATCCAAAAATCACTCCCATTTACTGTTTCAGCAAAATCAATCAAATACCTAGGAATAAAGTTGACCAAAGAAGGGAAAGACTTTTATACTGAAAAGTATGAATCACTGCTCAAGGAAATAGAAACTGATACCAAGAAATGGAAAGATATCGCATGCTCATGGATTGGAAGCATAAATATCATCAAAATGAATATTCTCCCCAGAGCCATAGACAAATTTAATGCAATACCCATCAAAGTTTCACCAAGCTTCTTTAAGAGAATAGAACAAACAGTACAATCATCTATCTGGAACCTGAAAACTCCTATAATTGCCAAAACGATATTGAGGAAAAGAAACAGAAATGGAGGCATCACACTCCCAGACCTTAAACTATATTATAAAGCCATCATCATCAAAAGAGCATGGTAGTGGAACAAAAATAGGCACACAGACCAGTGGAAAAGAATTGAAAGCCCAGAAATAAATCCCCAACCTATGGACATCTAATCTTTGATAAGGGAGCCCAAAGGATTAAATGGAAGAAGGAAGCTCTCTTCAATAAATGGTGCTGGGAGAACTGGGTTGTAACATGCAGAAGAATGAAATTGAACCACTTTATCTTACCAGTTGGAGTTGAAACAAAAATCAACTCCAAATGAATCATAGACCTGGATGTCAGACCAGAAACAATCAAATACTTAAAGGAAAACATTGGTAAAACAGTTTCCCACCTACACCTCAAGGACATCTTTGATGAATCAAACCCAATTGCAAGGAAGACTAAAGCAGAAACAAACCAATGGGACTACATCAAATTGAAAAGCTTCTGAACATCTAAAGAAACTACTAAACAAACAAAGAGACCCCTCACAGAATGGGAGAAGATCTTCACATGCCAGACATCAGACAAGAAACTAATCACCAAAATATATAAAGAGCTCAGCAAATTTAGCACCCAAAAAGCAAATGACCCCATCCAAAAATGGGCAGAGGATATGAACAAAACATTGATCTCAGAGGAGATCCAAACGGCTAACAAACATATGAAAAACTGCTCCAGGTCACTGATTGTCAGAGAAATGCAAATTAAGACAACACAAAGATACCACTTCACTCCTGTAAGAATGTCATACATCAAAAAGGAGAGCAGCAACAAATGCTGGAGAGGTTGTGGGGACAGAGGAACTCTTTTACATTGCTGGTGGGAATGTAAATTGGTACAGCCTCTGTGTAGAGAAGTCTGGAAACTCTCAGAAGGCTAGACATGCACCTTCCATATGATCCAGTAATTCCTCTCCTGGGGTTATACCCCAAGGACTCCATAACACCCAACCAAAAAGAGGTGTGTACTCCGATGTTCATACCAGCACAGTTCATAATAGCTAAAACCTGGAAGCAACCCAGGTGCCCAACAACAGATGAGTGGCTGAGAAAGCTGTGGTATACATACACAATGGAATACTATGCAGCTATCAAGAACAATGAACCCACCTTCTCTGACCTATCTTGGACAGAGCGAAAAGGAATTATGTTAAATGAGCTAAGTCAGAAAGATAAAGATGAGTATGGGATGATCCCACTTATCAACAGAAGTTGAGTAAGAAGATCTGAAAGGGAAACTAAAAGCAGTACCTGACCAAATTGTAAGTAGGACTCCAAAGTAAAAACCCAGTGGTGAGGGGTAGACATGCAGCTTCCTGGCCCAGTGGGGGGTGGGAGTGGGTGGGAGGGATGGGTCACAGTCTTTTGGTGGTGGGAATGGTGTTTATGTACACTCCTAGGAAAATGTAGTCATATACATCACTAGTTAATTAATACGAGAGGGGGAAAATTAATTGTATGTCTCGAAGTTTTTCAAACCACAAACTGAATCTTTTCTCAATATATGCAGTGTAATTGATATGCAGACTCCCTCAAAAGCCTAGACCAAGTAGATCAGAAGCAACCAATAGCACAGCTATATACAAGATACTGGGTACTGTACAGCAAACCCTAACAAAAGGACTTTTCAGAGTTAACCCAATTACCAAATAATGTGATGATAATATTAACTATTGATTGTATTTTTGAACCCTAAGACAGCAGGAAACTCACATCTCCACAATAGAGCCTCTACTTCCCCCTGTCCTTGAACCCTTGGATAGGGCCCACTTTCCCGTATGCCTCTCCCAATCCATATCAAATAATATTGCATCTGCCGATCACAACCTAACCAACACAACGATTGCCACCTCAACATGCTTCACTTCAGACTGTGTCCAGAGATTCACGTGTGGAATGACAACCCTTCAGCTTCATTACTCAGGTGAGACCTTTCCTTTCATAGTATACTCTAATTCCATCCCAGGTGGTTCACTTTCTAACAAAGTCCCAAAACCTAGATATAGACCAGGTTCTGTGAGAGAGAGCATATGTTCACACGTATCCAGAAACTACTGCAAAATATATACCTGAAAGCAGAAGTACACTAGAGTTTGCAGTGAGTATCCCCCTAACACTTCCTCTCCACTATTCCAAGTTTTGGGTCCATGATTGCTCAACAATTTGTTTGGCTTTGTATGTTAACTCTCTTTTTAGTCACCAGGTTCCAGATGTCAGCAGGATGCCGGCCATGCTTCCCTGGACTGAAGACACCACCAATGTGTCCTGGAGCTCAGCTTCCCCAGAGACACACCTTACTAGGGAAAGAGAGAGGTAGACTGGGAGTATGGACCGACCAGTCAACGCCCATGCAGTGGGGAAGCAATTACAGAAGCCAGACCTTCTACCTTCTGCAACCCACAATGACCCTGGGTCCATGCTCCCAGAGGGCTAGAGAATGGGAAAGCTATCAGGGGAGGGGGTGGTATATGGAGATTGGGTGGTGGGAATTGTGTGGAGTTGTACCCCTCCTACCCTATGGTTTTGTTAATTAATCCTTTCTTAAATAAAAGAAAAAATATATATATGTATACATATACACATACACATACACATACACATGCATATACATATATATATATATATATATACTTGGGAGTAAAGATAGAAAAGCAGCAGACAGAGCCATATACTGAATAGTCTATAACATTGTTAAAAAAATAGAAAACATGAAAAAATGAAACACACCCCATATTTATGCAGTAACAGTATTAACTCCTAGCTTATTTAAAGCAGTATGCAACCCCAATGCAATACAAATGACATTCATCAAGGAACTATAAAAAACCAATTCTAAAGTTTCTATGGAATCACAAAGACCATGTATAGCCAAAGCAATTCTGAGAGAAAAGAATAAAATATAGGCATCACACATGACTTCAAATTATATTACAAAATAATAACACATGAAACAGCATGGTAGTGGAACAAAATCAGGCACACATACCAATGGAATAAAACAGAAAGGCTAGAAATAAGTCCACATGCATATGGAAATGTAATCTATGACTGAAAGTTAGGGCTATTCACTAGAAAAAAATTACACAAATTAACAAATGATATCAGTGCTTTCATTTAAAAATATGAAATAAAATCACTATTTAAAGTCAAACAGAAAAGGCAAGCAGGCTTAGAGGCAGCATAATGGTTATGCAAGAGAATTTTATGCTTAAGGCTCAGAGGTCTCAGGTTCAGTTCCCAGCACTACCACAAGTCAGAGCTGATCAATGCTCTGTTCTCTCTGTGTGCGTCTTTCTCTATATATATCTCTCATTAAAAATAAATAAATAAAATAGATTTAGATTTAATTCAAGCTGATCAAATGTGACCAAAGTGTATTTTTCTGGCTAGGGTGCATGCCTTGCCATTAAAGCCACCAAGATTTGAACCCCAGTATCACATGGGAGGCCTACCATGTCAACAGAGGAAATTATGGTATTGCCCTCTGTGTGTGTGTCTCTTGACCTACAATGGTACATGCTCCACAAAATTAAATAAATAAATAAACTTAAAAATGTGCATATTAGACCACAAAACAGACTGGGGTATACATAAATTATATATTCTAGGACTTCTCCATACAAAACTATATTGAGAAACTTTATTGGCAAGGGAAACAAAAGCAAGAATAAACAAATGCATGTACATCAGATTAAAAAGCTTTTACACATTGCAAGAAACTACCACAAGAACAAACAGGTGATCCAGCAATTGGGCAATGTTTATATATCATAACTTGACAAGGGATTTATAATCAATATAAATAAACTATATAACTCAATACAAACCAGTAACACAATAAGAGATATGGAAAAATTTAAATAGAAACCTCTTGTGCTAGTGAAAATATGGAGAGAAAGGAACACTGATACACTGTTGGTAGTTATGCAAACTGATGCATTCTCTTGGATTTTATTTATGTTTATTTTTTAGGTTATATTTTAAATTTTTATTTACAAAAAGGATACACTGACAAAAAGCATAGGATAAGGGGGCCAGGCGGTAGCACAGCAGGTTAAGCACATGACAAAGTGCAGGGACAGACAGAAGGATCCCGTTTGGAGCACCTGGCTCCCCATCTGAAGGCAGATTGCTTCAAAGGTGGTGAAGCAGGTCTGCAGATGTTTATCTTTCTCTCCCTCTCTCTGTCTTCCCCTCCTGTCTCCATTTCTCTTTATCCTATCCAACAATAACAACAGTAATAACAACAATGATAAACAACCAGGGCAACAAAAGGGATAAAATGGCCTGCAGGAAAAGTGGACACTTAGTGCAGGTACTGAGCCCCAGCAATAACCCTGGAGGAAAAAAGAAAAAAGCATAGGACAGGGGGTAAAATTCCACACAGCTCCCACCACCAGAAGTCTGTATTCCATCCCCTTCCCTGATAGCTTTCCTATTTTTTTTAACTTTTTAAATTTGCTTTTTCCCATTTTGTTGCCCTTGTTTTATTGTTGTTGTTGTTATGTCATCGTTGTTGGATAAGCCACAGAGAAATGGAGAGAGGAGGGGAACACAGAGAGGGGGAGAGAAAGATAAACATCTGCAGACCTGCTTTACAACCTATGAAGTGACTATGAAGTGACTCACCTGAAAGTAGGGAGCCGGGGGCTCTAAACTGGGATCCTTAGGCAGTCTTTGGACTTTGTGCTACGTGCACTTAACCTGCTGCATTGCCATCTGACCCCCAGCTTTCCTATTCTTTTTCTCTTTGGGAGTTCACAATGAAATAGTGTCTTACTTAGTCTTAGATATCCTCCTCAACTACTTCCTTCACTCACTCCAAAGTTAACCTTATCAAAGTAAGGACTACAAAAGCTGAATAAGGGCAAGAGACTAGCATACTTTAATGATGACTCTTTAGTCCCTATCAGGCCACCCCATCAGCTGGGGCCCTAGCTGAGGAGTCCAGAAGTAGAGAATGTTCCATCCTCGGAAGGGAGGCTAGACAACATACCCTATGTTCCACCTGAGGAAGATGGATCCTAAGATTGGGGCAGCTTGGAACGTTCCTACTCATGACCACAGAATGTGAGCTCAGATCTATAGGTATGCAAAACTTTCCTATTCTATATCCCTCTGGAGTATATACCCAAGGTCATTATTTAATGAGAGAGATACAAAGAGAAAGATACAGAGAAAGCAAGTGATTCTTTGTTTCTGTTGCCCTTTTTTTTTTCTTTTCTTGTAGTTATTGTTGTTATTGATGTCATCATTGTTAGGTAGGACAGAGAGAAATGGAAAGAGGAGGGGAAGACAGAGAGGGGGAAAGAAAGACAGACACCTGCAGACCTGCTTCACCACTTTTGAACCCATGCCCCTGCAAGTGGGGAGCCGGGGCTCAAACCGGGATCTTCAGCAGGATTCTTGAACTTTGCATCACCTGCACTTAACCTGTTAAACTACTGCCCAAATTCCCAGAGATTCTTTATTTCTTGCCTTCCTTTCTTATTTTCTTTCATTTTTTAAAAAGAGGGACTGAGAGAAGTTGAGAAGAAAGGGGTAGATAGGGAGAGAGAATTAGATATCTTTAGCACTGCTTTACTACTCCTGGAGTTGTCCCCTTCAGATGGGGACTGAGTACTTGAACTCAGGATCCTTGCTCATGTAATGAGTGTGCTCTACTGGCTACACCATCTGGCAGAGATACTCTAAAACAAACAAAAAACTTAAGATATTGATCCAAAGCTACTACACATTTGAAATCATTAATTCAAGAGGATAGGTTTAGCAATACAGCTCACCTGGGAGGGCTATGTTTTGTCATGCAGAGTTCAAACCAAGTCCCCACTGCACCACTGCACTTCTGTGCTATAATGACATTCCCTCCCTTCCTTTGCCCCTTTGCCTCTCTCTCTCTCTCTTCCTCCTCCCCCTCTCTGTTTGAAAAGGCTGGCCCAGAGTGTTGAATCCCTATTAACAGAAGGAAAAAAAAAACCTGTTCACATCCCCATGTTCATAACAGTATTATTCACATAAGGGGAAAAAGAAAAATAGGAGATAGTAATACTGACATAGTAATACTGACAGATGACTAGATAACAGGCTGTAGGATATATGCTCAGTGAGTACAACCTTACCATTCAATAGACAAAACTTTGCCTTTTGGGATAAAGTGAATAGTAATTGAGTTAACTAAGCTAAGTGAAGCAAAAAGTAGAAAACCATTACCTTATGGTTTTATTTATATGTGAAATATAAATAACATACGGAAAATCAACTTAGAATAATAAGTAACAAAACTAATATATAGACTATACTTGTTACCAGAGGGAATGTAGAAGGGTGGTGGGGGGAAGAGGGGTCCTACTGGTCTATTGGCTCTGGAACTTTGGTGCTGTGTGGAGTGAATCTTATCCACATGCATAAATGAAACACTAAATCTTCCCGAAGATTTGTAGTATTTCACATCAAGGTTAAATTATTTTTTAGAAAAATAAAGGTCAGAATTCATAGAAGGTTTATACACTACAATTATTTATTAAATTTATAATAAACTCTGTATCCCCTCCTTGCATTCATAGGTATTTGTGAAAAAAAATGGGTCATTTTTTTCTGGAGAATTTCCTGCATTCTATATTTAGCTAAGTGGAATGCTTAACTTACATGTAATATATGTGTTTAAATATAGAAGCTTGAATGGGTCTAGCTTGTTGCTATATTTATATTTTGTAGCTGGTTCTGATTTTTTGTTGTGTCAAACTGATGTATCTAAATGGAGGCTTTTACATGATAGATGTTTGAGATGGAGAGGAAGAGAGACAAAGAAACACCTGCAGCCATGCTTCACCATTCATGAAACTTTTGCCCTTCCTTGCAGGTGGGGATCAGGAACTAAAATCTTGCACACTATAATATGATTAAATAACTAACTAACTAAATAAATAAATAGATGAAGTTATGTTTACAATTGAAGGCACATATACATTAAAACAATCTTTACCTTTTTATTGAGTTTGGGAGTCTAATAGATCCTTGGAAGATAGAATCTCCACCATTCAAGGAATGAGATCAAGAAATGGACCAGCTTTCCATGCAAAGACACTGGAGAAGTCATCAATACAGGGCCACACTGAGTTCATCTGCACTAAGTTCTTAAGTACTCCTTGGTCTGAACTTTCATTTATGTCTCCAGTAATTGTTGTCAGCACCACTAGTTCTTCCTGAACTGACAGATGGTATAAAACTGAGACCAATGGGTGCATTAGATGATAGAGTCCCACTAGGGAACCTATAACACACAGTCAAGGGCACTTTTTGTGGGAAAGAAAAGTTTTGGCACTTTGGGAATAGTGTATCCAGAAAATTGCTTACGCATAGCTGTAATTGGAAAAGTATATTTGGGGAGCATTTGTCACTCTCCAGTCCTGGCCTATGGATCTTCTCTGATAGCACAAAAGTGACAAGCTTCTCAAGTAGTAGAGCAGTGCTGTAGGTGTCTCTCCTCATCTATCTCTCTTCTTCTCTATCTCTCTCTGTCATCTTCTATGGAAACAAGAAGAAAGAAATGAGCCACAGGGAGTGATGATGTCATGCAGACACTGAGTCCCAGTGATTGTCACACACAAAAAAGGAGAAAGAAGGAAAGAGAGAGAGAGAGAGAGAGAGAAGGAAAAGAGGAAATCTGTGTCCAGATATGTCAGGCCTGGGAAATCACTCTCCAGCTCTAATACTCTGGTGAGACCTTCCCTAGCTCACAGGACTCCTTAATTTTATTTCAGGTGGCAAATTTCCTAACAAAGTGATAGAACCTAGATATAGATGAGGGCCCATGAGATACGACACACATGCACATGCATCCTTAAGTTGGGGGGAAATAAATACCTTAAGGTAAAAGTACACAATAGTCTACAGTGACTCAATAAGTGAAGCAAGCAAGTAGAAAGACCTAAAAAAGACACCATAAAGAACTTAATATAATATTTTCTAGTCAGACTTAGAAACTCTCCTTACATAGTTTCTATTTAACTTCCCTCAATCACTCTTAGTCTAAATTTGTCAGACAAAGTAGGAATTACAAAAGCTGGGTTAGGGCAAAAGACTGGCATATTTTAGTGATGGCTCTTTTGGTCACTATCAGGCAACCCCACCATAACTGGTCCTTGTCAGGGAATCCGTGGATTATCACAGAAATATAATGTGCCTAGACCTCTAAAATATCCCTCTGTCCACCATCACTGGCCATCTCCATCAGGAACAACATCCTAAACCCTCTTGTAGGTCACTACAAGACACTGTCCTCCATGTAGAACAACAGTGGTAAAAATTGCTCCACTCTCTGGAGGGCATCTGAGTCAACACATTCTGCCACTCAATGAAGAATGGTCCTGAAATGAATAAAGCCTAGAATATCCTAGCTATGACCATGGAATGTGAGCTCAGACATACTGACATGGATGCAGAGATTACACAGGCTTCTGTGCTAAATATGAATAGATATGGGCCCTAGGTCAGACCAATGGGGTTGACAGTTAACAGCATTTATATAACTTTCCCATATTTTGGAGCTTCTCTTTGCCCTGATCCAGCTTTCTAGTCCTACTCTCAACTCTGACACTATCTTCCTAGACAATACTAATAGCCCACCTGCATTTTGGCAGTTGAACCCAAGCAAAAAATAGTAAAGTCATGGGCCCCTTAGAATAAACCTAAAGTAGACTTTCTAGCTTCTACCAACATGAAAACTCTAAATATCATGTTATACTCTTACCTTTAGGTTCCTAATTATTAAACAGTTTGTTCTGCCTTACATCTATTGCTTTTCAGCCACAAAGTTGCAGATGCTACCATGATGCCAACCTGCATTCCCAGGGCAGACAATCTTACCAATGTGTCCTGGAGCCCCAAATCCCTTGAGCCCTACCCCACTAGAGAAAGATAGAAATAGGACCATACATTGGATTTATTTTTGATTATCTTGTGTCTTGTCTTCCATCTAGACTGTAAGCTTCCTGAATATAAGGACCTGGGCAACTTTTTTCATGAAATTTTTGTGTTTTATGTATTTAATTTCAATTTCATTTTTATTAGTGATTTACAAAATAACAGAGACACAATCCCACCTCCTTCCTACCACTAGAGTTATGTGTTACCATTCCCTTCACTAGAAACTTCAGTGATTTTCTCAAGGTCATAGATGTAAGTTGACTATTATTTCTGTATATCTCTACCATCTATCTATTACCTATCTATCATCTTCCCATTATTTTTACCTATGTGTTGTAATTAAAATAAAAAGTCTTTGCTGTATCACATAATGGACTTGGCTGTGGGGGTAGCAGGGAGTAGGTTTAAATAATCAAAGCTTTATTAGGGTGGTACAATATTATGATATATATTTTTTTAAGCATGGCAAGATAAGCAGTTATAGTCAGGGGTAAATTAGCTAGTCTCATAAACACACGAATAAGTTACCAAAAGTTCAGCTCCATGAGATAAACAATTGTCAGTGGAGATATAGGTCATGGCTATAGAGGAGAGTCCCGAGTTTACAGGATAGTTGAGCCATATATGTTCTAATACCAGAAAAGGCAGCTATGGTGGGCACCATGAGCAGCTTCAGCCAAGATGCATCTGAGTAGGAAAAGAAGCAGGAGCCAAAAGGGCCTGACTTCCAGCTGGATATGGTTAAGTCCATTTGGATCCACCCATGATTGATCCACCCACAGTCCATTATGTTGTTTGTGCAGATCACTGTATGCTCTGCTGTCAGTCTGAAGTCAGCCAAGAGCTGTGTTCAACTTACTAAGGTCAGCTGGTATACTGTGTCACAACACCTATGATCCTGCCTTCTCTTCCATTTTTAGTTACAGCTACATTTATTATTACTACTTCTGAATGTCTCCCCCCAACACCCCCTTTTTTCTTTCTTTCCTTTTTTTTGGCCTTCAGGGTTAGCACTGGGATTCAGTGACATGGATTCATGCTTTTTTCCAATTTTTTATTGGATAAGACAGAGAGGAATTGAAATGGGAGGGCAAAATAAAGAGGGAGAGAGACAGAGAGACACCTGCAGACCTGCTTCAGTGAAGCAATCCCTTTGCAAGTGGGGAGCTTGTGAAATCAACTGAGTTCCTTGCTTGGGTATATGCACTTACTATGTGCACTTAACCCTGTGCACAACCACCCACCTCCTCACCCCCCATCCCAGAATGTCTTCCTTTATCTGCATCTTTTTTCTCTGGGCCCTGATGAAACTAGGTTTCAGAGATCTCTAGTCATCTTCCCCTAATATATACACCGCTGAAAGTATGAACCAAAAATCCTTATGGGGTGCAGAAGGCTGGAGATCTGGCTTCTGTAAATACTTCTCTTCCAGACATGGGCATTGGTAGGTCAAACCATACCCCCAGCCTGGATTGGGTAAATTTTTCTCTGTAGTCTGATCTTCAAGGCCAAGCATTCTGTCAGAACTATAGTCTGATAGTTAGCATCCTTAGAGTGAGTAAATAGGAGCTAGTGGCCTGCTAGGTTGCCTTGTTCTAAGAGAAAATAGAAGGGAAATCTATTCTGAGACTCTGAGTGAACAGGGAGATAAAAGTGAGTTTTTAATTTTATTTTTTTAATTTCTTTATTGGGGAATTAATGTTTTACATTCGACAGTAAATACTATAGTTTTTATATGCATAACATTTCCCAGTTTCCCATATAACAGTACAACTCCCAAAGTCCTCTGT
The DNA here is from genome assembly GCF_950295315.1 of Erinaceus europaeus. NCBI lineage: Eukaryota > Metazoa > Chordata > Mammalia > Eulipotyphla > Erinaceidae > Erinaceus > Erinaceus europaeus. The sequence goes on along the minus strand of NC_080181.1, from coordinate 34,731,516 downwards.
CATCCTTTTTGGAACTGTATTCTCCCCCCCCCCCCCGTCCACCCGCACTCCAGGGTCTTTTACTTTGGTGCAATACGCCAATTCCAGTTGAGGTTCTACTTGTGTTTTCTCTTCTGATCTTGTTTTTCAACTTCTGCCTGAGAGTGAGATCATCTCATATTCATCCTTCTGTTTCTGACTTATTTCACTTAACATGATTTCTTCAAGATCCATCCAAGACCAGCTGAAAAACAATGAAGTCACTATTTTTAATAGCTGAGTAGTATTCCATTGTGTATATATACCACAACTTGCTCAGCCACTCATGTTGTTGGACACCTGGGTTGCTTCCAGGTTTTGGCTATTACAAATTGTGGTGCTAAGAAAATACATGTACAAAGATCTTCTTGGCTGTGTGTGTTGGGTTCCTTACTAAATATCCCAAGGAGAGGAATTGCAGGATCATAGGGTAGGTCCATATCTGAGAGTTCTCTAGACTGTTCTCCACAGATGTTGGACCAATTGACGTTCTCTCCTGCAATGCAGGAGGGTTCCTTTGACCACACAATCTCTCCAGCATTTGTTGATGCTACCTTTTCTGATGTATGACATTTCTCACAGAAGTGAAGTGGTATCTCGTTGTTTTTGTTTGCATTTCTCTGGCAATCAGAGTTGAAGCATTTTTTCATGTGTTAATCAGCCTTTTAGATATTTTCTGTAGTGAATATTCTGTCCATGTCCTCGCCCCATTATTGGATGTAGTTATTTGGTTGTTGTTGTTGTTGTTGTTGCTGAGTTTAGAAAGCTCTTTATATAGTTTGGTTATTAGAATCTTGTCTGATGTATGGCATGTAAAGATCTCACATTCTGTGAGGGATCTCTTGGTATGGGTAGCAGTTTCTTTTGCTGGGCAGAAGCTTTTTAATTTGATGTAGTCCCATAGGTTAATGCTTGCCTTAGTCTTCTTTGTAATTGGATTCTTTTCATTGAAGATGTCTTTAAAATTTATGCAGAAAAGAGTTCTGCCAATATTTTCCTCTAAGTATCTGATAGTTTCTGGTCTAACATTCAAGTCCTTGATCCACTTGGACTTTACTTTTGTATTTGGTGAAATATAGTGGCTCAGTTTCATTCTTCTGCATGTTTCAGCCCATTGTTTCCAACACCATTTGTTGAAGAGACTTTGATTACCCCATTTAATAATCTGGACACCATTGTCAAAGATTAGATGTCCATAGGTGTGGTGGCTTACTTCCAGAATCTCAACTCTATTCCACTGGTCACTGTGTCTACTCATGTTCCAGTACCTAGCAGTTTTGATGACAATGGCCCTATAATACAATTTGAGATCTGGGAGTGTGATGCCTCTGGTTCTGTTCTTTCTTCTCAAGATTATTTAAGCAATTCTAGGTGTTTTCTGGTTCCAGATAAACATTTGTACCATTTTTTCTATTCTCCTAAAAACTGGTAGGGATCTTGATGGGGATAGTATTAAATTTGTAGATGGCTCTGGTATTATATTCATTTTGATGGTGTTAATTCTTCCAACCAATAAACATGGAATATCTTTCTATTTCTTTGTGTCTTTTTCTATTTCTTTGAGTAGTGACTCATAATTTTCACCTTACAAGTCTTTCACTTCTTTGGTTAGGTTTACTCCTAGATATTTTATTATTTTTTGTTGATATAGTAAAAGGAATTTATTTCTGGATTTTTACTTCTTCTAACTTAGTGTTTGCATAGAGGAATGCCACTAATTTAATTTTTGAATGTTAATTTTGTAGCCTGACACTTTACTGTATTGCCTGATGATTTCCAAAAGCTTCTAGCTGGATTCCTTACATTTTTCTATGTATACTATCATGTCATCTGCAAATAGGGAGAGTTTGTCTTCTCTTCCAATCTGTATCCCTTTAATTCCTTGCTCCTGCCTGATTGCTATGGAATATGGAACTTCCAACATTATGTTGAATAATAACAGTGATAGTGGGCAGCCCTGTCTAATACCTGATTTGAGGGGAAATGCTTCCAGTTTTTCACCATTGAGTATGATGTTGGCTGTAGGTTTGCTACATATATACTCCACTATTCAGGAATTTTCTATCTATTCCCATTTTTTGTAGTATTTTGATCATAAATGGATGTTGTATTTTGTCAAAGACTTTATCTGAATCTATTGATATGACCATGTGTTTTTCAGCCTTGCTTTTATTGATATGGTGGATCATGTTGATTAATTTACATATATTAAACCAACCTTGCATGCCTAGGATAAACCCCACTTGAACATGATGAAAAATCTTTTTAATAGATTTTTGTATCCAGTTGACTAGAATTTTGTTCACTATCTTAGTGTCTACATTCATCAGCAATATTGGTTTGTAGTTTTATCTTTTGGTTGTGTCCCTGTCTGCTTTTGGTATCAGAGTGGTGTTGACTTCATTGAAGCTGGAAGGGATTATTCCAGTCTTCTGGAAGACTGTTAAAAGTAGAAATCATCTGTAAAACCGTCTGGTCCAGGACTTTTACTTTTGGGAAGTTTTTTGATAGTTGTTTCAATTTTGTTGCTTGTGATGGGCCTGTTCATATTATCAAGTTCCTCTTTATTTAATTTTAGAAGTTAGTAGGCATCAAGAAAATGGTTAATTTCTTCCAGGTTCTCAAGCTTAGTGGCATATAGTTGCTCATACAAACCTCACGTGATATGTTCAATTTCTGTGATGTCTGTTGTGATATCTCCTCTTTCATTTACAATTTGATTTATTTGGGTCTTCTCCCTCTTTTGTATTGTGAGTCTGACTAAATGTCAATTTTGTTCACTCTTTCAAAGAACCAACATTTACTTTCATTGATCTTTTTTTTCTATGGGTTTCTTATATTCAATGTTATTGATTTCTGCCCTAACTTTAGTGATTTTAGTGAATGACTCAGAAAATGTCCAATAGTTTTAGTTTATCTATCTTTTCATTTAGCTCCCTCATGTCTTTATTGATTTTCTACCTGGATGCTCTGTCAAGTTGAGAGAGTGGGGTGTTGAATCCCCTACTATGACTATGTTGCTATTAATATATTGCTGTAGCTCTTTCAGTAGATATTTGATATATTTAAATGGCTTCTCATTGGTGCGTAGACATTAATAATTGTTGAGTCCTCTTGATTGACTGATCCACTGAGCATTATGTAATGTCCATCACTATCTTTTTAAATTTTATTAATTTTAAAGTCTATCATGTCAGATATGAAAATAGCTGTTTCTGCCCCTTTTTGTGGGCTATTGGCTTGTATGATAGTTTTCCATCCTTTCACTTTGTGTCTGTGTTTGTCTTGTTGAATTAGGTGGGTTTCCTATAGACAGCATATTTTTGGGTTGTGTCTTCTGATCCATCTTCCTACTCTGTGCCTTTTAATAGGTGAATTTAGTCCATTGACATTAATTTATATTAAAGATTGAAGATATTTTAATGCCATTCTTGAAGATTTTTAGAGTGTTCTGATTGATGACCAATTTATGGTGGTCTGACTATGAGAACTTTCAGAACTTCTTTCAGGGTAGGCTTGGTAATACTTGATTTTTCCAACTATTGCTTGACTGAAAAGGTTTTTATGCCTCCATCTAGTCTGAATGACATTCTAACAGGTTACAGTAGTCTTGGTAGAAAGGCTTTCACATTGAGCACTCGATAGATATCTTGCCATTCTCTTCTGACCTGTAGTGTTTGTGTATAGAAGTCTACTGAAAGCTATCAGGGAAGGGGATGGGATATGGAGATTGGGTGGTGGGAATTGCGTGGAGTTTTACCCCTCCTACCCTATGGTTTTGTTAATTTATCCTTTCTTAAATAAAAATAAATAAATAAATAAATAAAAATAATAAAATAAAAACCACACACTGCAGTGTAATGACAAGATTTTTCAAAAGTATATTAAATAAAATGTTTAATTTTCACACACACAAAAGAAGTCTGCTGCTAATCTTATGGGTTTTCCTCTGTAGGTGATTCTTTGTTTTTCTCTTGCAGCCATCAGAATCCCTTCTTTATCCTTATTCTTTTCCATTCTAAATAGGATGTGTCTTGGTGTCTTTCAGTCTGGGTTGCTTCTGTTTTGGACCCTCTGGCCTTCTTGAATATTTATGTCCTTTATGTGGTCTAGACTAGAGAAATTCTCAGCTATTATTTTCTGAAGAATGCTTTCTTTCCCTCCCTCTCTTTCTTCCTCTGGTAAGCCAATAATGCATATATTATTTCTTTTGAAGTCATCCCATAGGTTCTGTTGTTTTCAGAATCTCTTTCACAGATCTCTTCTTTTTAATAGTCTCTAATTTGTCCTCGATTTTGCTAATTCTGTCATCAGCTTCATGTATTCTATTTTCTCTCCCTTCTACTTTTTTCTGAAGTTTATCTACTTTATTACCCTATTCTGATACTGCTTTAGCTTTTTCAGCTTGTTATATCCTTTGCTCAACTATTTCAGCTTTCAGATCTCTATTAACCTTGAGATAATTAGTGTTTTTCTTTCAGAGTCTCATTTGTTGTTTCTGCATTTCTGATGACAATACTTTCAAACTCTTTACTCACTCCTGTGACTATTTCCTTAACTAGTGTTTGGATGTTGACCTCATTATTTTGTGCTTCAACTTTTGGGGGGCTTTTAGCTGGACTCTTACCCTGGTTCATTTCTCCAGTATTTCTTCTTGTTGGTTTAACCATTCTATATAGTATAGTATGCTATGAGGTTACCTTTCTCAGTACTTTCCAAATTACTGATCACTCTTGCCTGGATTGACTTGTGTCTAAGTAAGATACTTAAAGGGTTCACAGTTATGGAAATTCACAGTTGTTTAAATATTATTTTAAAACTGAGTTGGAGCACAGTGGCTTTTAAATCCCATTTTTTTCTTCCCTCTAGGCTATGGGAGCCTGAGGGCTTTTAAACAATAAGTAGGCTTCTTAGCTTAATCCATCACTCCTGACCAAGAGATAAACAGGGTGGGGGAGAGTAATACAATTGTTGTGCAAAGAGACTCTCACACTCCAAGGATTCAAATCTCCAGGCTCAATTCAGCTTCTCTGCCAAGCTGCACAGCACTGCTGAGCCCTGTGAGTTTTTAAACAAATCCCGTTTATAGTCTGTAGGTTCAGAGGCAATTATGTTCTCATCAGGTGAACAACATGGAAATGCTCCCATCACACAGCCTTACTGCTAGGCCACCGAGGTGTAGATCTTCTGAGTTTCCTGGTTAGTTTTCTGTCCCACAGTGTCAGCACAGGGCCTCCCCCCTGGTGCTCCAGCCTGTGAGGGCAGTAGCAATGAAGACTCACAGTTGCATTTGGTGAGTCTAGGGGAGTCCTCTCCTCCCTTCAGCCATCTTTTTGTTGGTGAAACAGACTGGAGGTGGTTCCTCAACTGGTAAACTGTTATACTGTTACTGGCCACTTAATCTGTCCCTAGGCTCCTTTCTGTTCAAGAGCCACATGTATTTGCACTCACCAGTGATTTATTGGGTTCCTGAATTTGTTCTAGTCCTGCCTTGTTGTGGTCCCAGATGATTTCCTTTGGTATTCCTAGTTGACCTGGGAAAGGAGTGGAGAGAAATTCAGCTGCTGCTGCTCTGTAACCCCGCCTCCAGTAGACCCCTAAAAGTGACTGTGAAGGTGGCCTGAGGGTTGTGGAGGCACAGTAGCTCATGCACTGAACTTTCAAACATGAGGTCCTGAGTTCAATTCCTGACAACACACCTCTTGCTCCATTTCCTCTGTTCTCTCTCTTTAATAAATAAGTAAATCTTTTGAAAAAGTAACTACCATAGAGCACATTGACTAATATTGCCTCAGACAGTTGGCCAGACTAACATCCACAATGTTAAATAATGTTGGTAGTGTAAGTCCTTGCCAATATGAGAAGAGTTACTTTCTGTAGTTTTCCACTTAAAACATACTCCAGTCTAATAAAATGGGAAAAAAAAAAACATCTGATAAATCACATATAGGCAATGTACTTTAGGTAGCAACAGCTAAGACATAACTGACAATAGTTGTTCAACATAATAGTTTAATTTTTTAATTGGTGTTCAGAATAATGTGTTGGATAACTGTAATTGTGGATAAATAAAATAAATAGTAATGCTATACAGGATGCAGGAACTGGCAATCGTGTTATAAGGTTCTTGTAATACAATGAAGTAGTATAGTATCATTTGAGAAAAGACTTGGATTAGTTGAAAATATACATTGAAAACTCAAAAAAAAAAACAACTATTAAACATTTCTTTCCTGCTTCATCACTTGTGAAGCAACCCCACTGCAGGCAGCAAGCAAGGGCTCGGACCTGACCTTGCACCGATATCAGTGAGCCACCACACAGTCCCCCTACTATTAACCATTTTATATGAATAATTAATATGCAAAGATAAAGGGAATAATAAAATGGAATAATAAAAAATGTTCAATTGAAAGAAAATGTTTTCTAGTTCTATTTTCAACTCTGGCACTATCTTCCTAGACAATACTTTTAGCCTACCTGCATTTTATCATTCAGGCTCAGGCAAAAGTTACTAAAGTCATGGGCCCCTTGGGATATACTTAAAATAGACTTTCTAGCTTCTTCCAGTATAAAGACCCAAAATTTCATATACTATACACTTACTTTTAGGTTTATGACTATTAAACTATTTATTATGCTATATATCTTAATGCTTTTCAGTCACCAAGTTGCAGGTGCTATCATGATGCCGACCTGTCTTCCCTGGGCAGATGACCTCACGAATGTGTCCTGGAACCCCACCTACCCAGAGCCCTGTCACACTAGGGAAAGATAGAAACAGACTGGGGGTATGGATCAATCTGTCAATTCTCATGTCCAGCAAAGAAGCAACTACAGAAGTCAGACCTTCCACCTTATGCTCCCTATCAAAATCTTTGGTCCATACTCACAGTGATAAACAATAGGGAATCTTCCAATGGAGGGGAGGGGATATGGAACTCTAGTGGTGGTAATTGTATGAAAATGTGCTCTTATTTTCCCATAATCTTGACAATCATCACTAAATAACTAATAATAATAATAAAAAGTTGAGAAATAAGAAAAGACATAAAAGAAATTGGACTGGGTTTGGTGTATTGCACCAAAGTAAAGGACTCTGGGGTGGGGCTGGAGGTGGGTCCTGGAACATGATGGCGGAGGAGGACCTACACAGGCTGTTGTAGGTATCTCTCTCTCTCCTTACATCTCAATTTCTTTCTGCATTTATACAATAAATAAATAAATATAAAGTAACTTACTATAGAAATGATCCCTGGAAGCAATTACAGAAGCCAGACCTTCCACCTTCTGCAACCCACAACGACCCTGGGTCCATGCTCCCAGAGGGATAGAGAATGGGAAAGCTATTGGGGAGGGGATGGGATATGGAGATTGAGTGGTGGGAATTGTGTGGAGTTGTACCCCTCCTACCCTATGTTTTTGTTAATTTATTCTTTCTTAAATAAAAAATAAATTAAAATAACTAAATAAATATAAAGTAAAAATAAATAAATTAGGACATAACTTGAGGAACAGCTTATCTGAATATTATAAGACAGAATATTATAAGACACAGCAATATCTTGCTTTTCCTACAACCTTACTTTAGCTCACCCATGTTTTCATATAAGTTTAATTCCAACTCATTGTCAATATGTCCTCTTCAAACAATATGTGTCATATCATTCAACTCCCCACCTCAGACTTGTCATTCCTCTTCCTGCTTCCTCTTGCTATCATTATCAGTATTTTGTACTTGAGCTAGAGACTCTATTGCATGATGTTGATCAATATCTTGTCTTGAGTTACTATCCCAAGCACAAGATCAATGTCAAATTCACATTTTCAGAAAGAGCTTTCAAAAAGTATGAGAGATGCCTGACTAAATGTCCCATCCTCATTGTATTCAGGCAAAATAATCTAGAAGTCATCTGTAACAAGGGTCTAGGAAACTTTAGTCTTTTTTTCCTCATTAAAGTTATCACAATAATGTATGCATTTTTGTGTTGCCACCAGGGTTATCACTGTGGCTCTCTGCCTGCACAGCAAATCCACTGCTTCCAGTGGCCACTCCCTTTTTGTTTCTTTTCTTTATACTTGATAGGACAGAGAGGAATAGGGAGGGGAAGAGAGTTAGAAAGAGACAGATATACATCTGCAATCTTGCTTCACTGTTTGTGAAGATACACCCCTGCAGGTAAATAGCTGGGACTTGAACTTGGGTCTTTGTGCCTGGTAACCTGTGTGCTCAACCAAACCTTCACAATAACATATTTATATTGGCTTTCCTTTATCATCTTTCTTCATTTATCCTTCACTTGTTTCCTAAAATCACATGTCCCTTGCCATCTCCCCTAACCCACCCACACTCCCTGGCTCTTCCAAAGAAAAGTCCTGAATTCAATAATTTGCTTATTTTCTGCTTTCAAGGAAATCAAATAAGATGTCAGCAAACTAGGGGTTATTACCATACAATTTACTCCTCAGTGCAACCTAATTGTTCTCAAACAAGTTGATGATCTGCTGAGAGTGTAGCTAACATATTCCAGGGTACAGATGCCTTGGAAGCCACTTGGGTTGACCAAGAGACCTGCAGGCTTCTCAAATTGCAGGAGTTAGCCCTCTTTTGTGTCTTACTATTTTGCCCTTTTATAACTGCTAGCTCAGTCATATCTTAATTATAATAGGACAGCTCATCGTAATTTGAATATAGTCAGAGAAATCTCAGACTCTGCAAATGACAAATAACAGTGGGAGCCCAGTAAACTAAGACAAATCATCCATAAGGACCATAGAGTAAAATCTCAAGCATAATAGATTGACTGTGATGGCAGCTGAGACATGAAATTTCAAAACACTGCAAGATCAGGGATTTAAGGAGGTATATAAATTTGTCTAACTTGCAATCCCAGGCAACAAAGGGCCAAGGAAGCTCCATATAAGGGTTAAACTATCCAGTGCCTTGTGAACAGGAATGGGATAAAGAATAGATTGAATTTACAGGTGATAAGTCCTAGAAGTTTGTGAGTAATTATGTAATCTCCGGATAAAGTCAAGTGCTTTACCCAGAGATTACACAATTCACTCTAGCATAACAATATACAAGGTGAAAAATCAAGCAGACCCTAAATCAAGCAGTTTCAATTACTCCAGTGTGTTTGCAGCAAAAAGAAGGTGCCATGATGAGTGTTTAATGGGACCTATGCCTGCCTTTTAACACTCACAGATTTATGCAAATGTAGTTGTTACATTCAGTGCTCAGACTCAAGAAAGGCTGAATTTATAAACAACTTTCCATTTGAAGCTTCCTCTAAATGCTCAAACATGAAGACTCAATTTAAATAATCAGCATATTTGTAGAAGTCACAAATCAATCACACTAGAAGAAGCTGAGAACAAGGACTAAGTTCTGAGAAGCTCTGTACTGGGGCAGGCAAACAGGAATATATATATATATATTTTTTATATATATCTGGATTTCCAGGGCCATATTCCCTGAGACCAGTTAGACATAATGTCTGATTATGAGAATGAATGGACTTGGAGAGGCCACACAGAAGAAAAACAACCTGCTCATATCATCACACTAGGTCAATTAAGACATCACACTAGGGCACCAGCTTTAAGCCACTACTGAAAAGTGATAGCCATTGGAACACCAAATTCCCCTATTGTGATATCAAAGTGAGTAACAACATAAAACAGAAATTACATATCCATGCATGTATATGCATGTCCACCACAAGTACACTAGTGCATCTGAGCTTTGCTGTGGGAATTCTTCTTCTTTTGTTTTGTTTTGCAACTATATCACATTAATCTTTAATGACTATTAATGCCTATCTATGCAAAATACTTGTGATATAGCCATTGATTGGACTTCAGTATGTTTGCATGTGGGCTCAGTCTTCATTGCTGAGTATTTTTCATAGATCTTCATCACTGTACACTATTTGGAGCATATTTATGACTGAATAGGCTGGGGGGGAAGGTATGAGGGGTGTTCTCAAGATTGAGAAAACCTCCCAACTTACCTCCTCTATAAAGCCAGTCCCAAATCAACCTCACCATGCAGAACTGACCTCTGCATTCTGTACACATCTGCCCATTTTTGTGGAACAATTTTAGTGAAGCTTTTGCTCTTGGTCTGTATTTCATAGCAGAGGTTAGCAGCTTATTTCTCTTTCCATCTCTTGTTCCATGTTTAGTATCTGGTGAGAATCTTTATAAATATTAACTGAGTAAATGAGGTTTTGAGTCAATCAAAATTACTAGCTCTGAAGTAGCAATGAATTATAAATTAATCATTTTTAAGATAAGTAAGAAAATGATTATTTTACTATTGATAAATTAGGAAGAGAATTGGGTCATAAAAATAAGAAGAGAATTAGATCATTTAAAAAGTGTTATCTTGGGTAGGGGTAGATAGCATAATGGTTATGCAAACAAGACTCTCATGCTTGAGGCTTTAAAGTCTGAAGTTCAATTTTCTGCACCACCATTAGCCAGAGCTGAGCAGTAATTTGGTGAATAAAAAAAACATGTTATCTTTAAGGTATATGTTTTCCCACAACTTTTGGATACATGTATATATGCCCTATCTCACGGACCCTGGTCTATATCTAGATTTTGATGTTTGTTAAGAAGTGCACCACCTGAAATAAAATTAATGTTTCCTATGAACTAGGAAAGGTCTCACCAGAATATTGAAGCTGAAGGGTTGGTTGACATTCCACACCTGACATCTCTAGACATAGTCCAAAGTGAAACATGCTGAGGTGGTACAGGCTGCATTGATTGGGTTGGGATCAAGAGATGCAGTATCAGTTGGTATGAACTGGGAGAAGCATGTAGGAAAGTGAGACTTACCCTAGAGTTTTCAGGACTGGGAGAAGTATGTATAAGGTTTCTGCTGTCTTGGAGTTTAAGAAGATAATAGATAGTTATAGCTATAACCAAATCATTTGGCAATTGTGATAATTTTGAAAATCCCATTGTGGGAAACAGTGCAAAACTCTGTGCCTTAAAACAAACACTGAGACACCGAGAGTCATGAGCAAAGCAAAGCCAGCAAGAACACCAAAGGCAATCTTCACAGCCTTTTTTTTTATTTCTTTATTGGGGAATTAATGTTTTACATTCAGTAGTAAATATAATAGTTTGTACATGCATAACATTTCCCAGTTTCCCATATAACAATACAACTCCCACTAGGTCCTCTGTCATCCTTCTTGGATCTGTATTCTCCCCACCCACCCACCCCAGAGTCTTTTACTTTGGTGCAAAACTCCAATTCCATTTCAGGTTCTACTTGTGTTTTCTTTTCTGATCTTGTTTTCAACTTTTGCCTGAGACTGAGATCATCCCATATTCATCCTTCTGTTTCTGTCTTATTTCACTTAACATGAATTTTTCAAGATCCATCCAAGATCAGCTGAAAACGGTGAAGTCACCATTTTTTACAGCTGAGTAGTATTCCATTGTGTATATATACCACAACTTGCTCAGCCAATCATCTGTTGTTGGACACCTGGGTTGCTTCCAGAATTTGGCTATTAAAAATTGTTCTGCCAAAAGATCTCTGTACACAGATCTTTTTGGATGATGTGTTGGGTTCCTTATGATATATCCTTAGGAGAGGAATTGCAGGATCATAGGGTAGGTCCATTTCTAGCCTTCTGAGAGTTCTCCAAACTGTTTTCCACAGAGGTTGGACCAGTTTACATTCCCACCAGCAGTGTAGGAGGGTTCCTTTGACCCCAAGCCCTCTCCAGCATTTGCTGCTGTTACCTTTTCTGATGTATGACATTCTCACAGAAGTGAAGTGGTATCTTATTGTTGTCTTTATTTGCATTTCTCTGACAGAGACTTGGAGCATTTTTTCATGTGTTTCTCAGCCTTTTGGGTCTCTTCTGTGGTGAATATTCTGTCCATGTCCTCCCCCCATTTTTGGATGGAGTTATTTGTTGTCTTGTTGTTGTGTTTGGCAAGCTCTTTATATATGTTGGTTATTAAACTCTTGTCTGATATATGGCATGTAAAGATCTCCTCCCATTCTGTGAGGGGTCTCTTGGTTTGGGTAGTGGTTTCTTTTGCTGTGAAGAAGCTTTTTAATTTGATGTAGTCCCATAGGTTTATACTTGCCTTAGTCTTCTTTGTAATTGGATTCGTTTCATTGAAGATTTCTTTAAAATTTATGCAGAAAAGAGTTCTGCCAATATTTTCCTCTAAGTATTTTATAGTTTCTGGTATAACATCCAAGTCCTTGATCCACTTGGAATTTACTTTTGTATTTGGTGAAATACAGTGGTTCAGTTTCATTCTTCTGCATGTTTCAGCCCATTGTTTCCAACACCATTTGTTGAAGAGACTCTGCTTTCCCCATTTAATAGTCTGAGTCCCGTTGTCAAATATTAGATGTCCATAGATATGGGGGTTCACTTCTGGGCTCTCAATTCTATTCCACTGGTCAGTGTATCTATTCATGTTCCAGTACCAAGCAGTTTTGATGACAATGGCCCTATAATACAATTTGAGATCTGGGAGTGTGATGCCTCTGGTTCTGTTCTTTTTTCTCAAGATTGTTTTGGCAATTCTAGGTCTTTTCTGGTTCCAGATAAACATTTGTAGTATTTGTTCTGTTCTCCTAAAAACTGTGGTTGGGATCTTCATGGGGATAGCATTAAATTTGTATATGGCTGTGGGTAGTATATTCATTTTGATGATGTTAATTCTTCCCACCCATGAACATGGAATATCTTTCCACTTCTTTGTGTCTTTTTCTATTTCTTTGAGTAGTGACTCATAATTTTCACCTTACAAGTCTTTCACTTCTTTGGTTAGGTTTACTCCTAGATATTTTATTATTTTTTGTTGATATAGTAAAAGGAATTGATTTCTGGATTTACTTCTTCTAACTTAGTGTTTGCATAGAGGAATACCAGTGATTCACAGCCTTTTTATACATTACTGGACATGGGAACAATTTCTTCTTCCCCTTTGGTGAGAGTGAATTGGCTCATAATCTAACCATGTTCAGGAAAAGCGGATGGGAACGGATATTAGGAGGGAGCCATGGGTGCTACTATAATGGGAAAGAAGTCCAAGGAAGGGGATTTTGGCTGGGACAATGTGGCTATAATGGGAAAGGAAGAGTGAGGAGTGGGCTTTTGGCCAGGAAGTCTGAGTTAATAGTGTGGTTATAATGGGAAAGTAAGAGTGAGGAGGGGGCTAGGAAGTCTAAGCTAATTTTGAATTTAAAAAAGTCACGTAGACATGTAAAAGTCAGGGGTCTGTAGTCAGACTGGATTGATAAACATCAATGAAAAGGCTACAACCAACTTGGCCATTTCTTTTTTTTTCCTCCAGGGTTATTGCTGGGCTCGGTGCCTGCACCATGAATCCACTGCTCCTGGAGGCCATTTCCCCCCTTTTGTTGCCCTTGTTGTTGTAGCCTCATTGTGGTTGTTATTATCGTCACCATTGTTGATGTTATTCGTTGTTGGATAGGACAGAGAGAAACGGAGAGAGGAGGGGAAGACAGAGAGGGGGAGATAAAGATAGACACCTGCAGACCTGCCTCACTGCCTGTGAAGCAGCTCCCTGCAGGTGGGGAGCCGGGGGCTTGAACAAGGATCCTTACGCTGGTCCCTGTGCTTTGCGCCACATGCACTCAACCCACTGCGCCACCGCCAGACCCCGTACTCGGCCATTCCTTACACCATTGTTAGGCTTTGCTGTATCATATAAGTCCTCACCATAATTTATGTCCTTTTATGCTATTTACTTATACTTATACGGGATGCGGCATCATCTAAGTTCATTTCCCACGTCTACGCCTGACTGGACCTACCAATATACGCGGATATCTTCGCCCACCCTGTCCAACGCTTGACGTCTCGTCATCCAATCTGGTCCCCTATGCCTACACTGAACTTCTCTGTTCCAGTCTCTTGGAAACAGAGTTGGCAGTCAGCTGAGGTAAAGAACAAACACCTCATCACAGACCCCTGCAAGCGTCAACCCGGCTTTGACCTAGCACGTTATGATTGGGCCCTCCTCAATCGCTATCGAACAGGCCATGGCCGGTGCACCGCTATGTTCCCTTGCTGGGGAGCCAGAGACGACCCGAATTGCCCCTGCGGCTACAGACAGACTATGACCCACATAGTCAATGACTGCCACCTCTCCAGATTCAAAGGAGGTCTCAAAACTTTACATCAGGCTCAACCTGACGCTGTTGACTGGCTACGGAAGAAGGGCAAATGCTAGAAGAAGAAGAATGGGTATCTTATAAAGGAACACCACCAGTTGATTCTGTTCTCCCTGGTTTAAACTTTTAGATTTACTATTTCAAAGAACAAGTCATTATTAGAAATGTATTAATAATTTGAGCCCACTGTTAAAATTCAATCTGATTACCAATTTGAAGTCTTAAATGCTTAGACTGAAGAAACATATACTCAGAGCTATGTTCTGCAACAAAAAGTTTGAGATATTCAATCCATTTTTCTCCTCCAGAAAGACCTAAAAGGACACCATAAAGTACCTAATAAAATAGTAACTACTTAGACCTAGATATGCTCCTCATCTACCTTCTAATGCACATCCCTCAATCCCTCCAAAGCTAAACTTGTCAAACAAAGTAAGGACTACAAAGGCTGAATAAGGGCAAGAGACTGGCATACTTTAATGATGACCCTTTAGTCACTTTCAGGCTACCCCATCACTTGGGGCCTTAGTCAGAGAGTCTTAGGATTCCCACGCAAACATGATGAGTCTAGACCTCTAACAAATCCCTTTCACTACTGTCACTTGTCATCTCCATCAGGAACAACATAATGGATCCCTTTGTGGACCCCTATAGGACCTGGCCCTCAATGTGAATCAACTAGGGTAGGGAGTGTTCCATTATCCAAATGGAAGTAGCATACTCTGCCTGCTACCAGAGGAAGATGGGTCTTGAAATTGGTGCAGCCTGGAATGTTGCTAGCTGTGATCATGGAATGTGAGCTCAGACCTACAGGGATGCAGAGGCTACATAGGCTCCTGTGCTGACCACTGGCCCCTGATCAAATTTATGGTGTTTACAGTTAATAATATTTATATACTTTTCCCATATTTGGAAGCTATTATCTTCCCTGATCCAGCTTTCTGGTTCTTTTTCCAACTATGACACCATCCCCTAAGACAATAAGTTAGGTCACCTGCATATCAGATGTCAGGTGCAGGCAACAACTAATAGGGTCATGGGCCCTTGGAATATACCTAAAATAGATCCATTAGCTTTTTCCAAAACAGAGACCCCAAATCTTCATCAGCAATTGTTGTGATCCCAACATGAGTTTGGGGCAATTAGCATAAAAATAACTTCACCCTGAGGTGGAGCAGACTGACAAAGGGGTGTATTTAAGGACAGACTTGGAGCAGCTTACTCTCTTGATTAGATTACCTTCACCATGGACTCTCCATTTGGCATGGCTCCAGATTGATCCTGGTCTTTTCATGTGGTGATTTGGGGTAACTTAGTTTGCTGACTTTGAACTTGTGCTTGTTTTCCTAACTAGACTTCTTCCCTCACATTCTCAGAGATTTTATAAATAACCCTCTCTTTTGCTTAACCTTAAATGGAGCCAGTTATTTTGCAGTACCTAGATATTTGCATTTTACCTGTTTCACACTAATAAAGCCTTTATTTTTTAAACCTGTTCCCAGTATCCCACAGTCAATCCTTAATGTGCCTCAGCCAAAGCCCCTTTTAAGTTAAAGTTTCTATAAATGGTGACCCAACATGCTGCATATTTTAACCATACCCCATGCGGTTTGACTTTACTCAACCCCAGCATGTACTGAATTTACCCAATTTTTGCTCTATGTGGTTTGACTATATCTCCCACATGTTGAGTTACTATGTATGGTCCACTTTGATTTTCCCTACAGCGGGTCCCAAATGTGTTTCAATTCTTTAATACTCATGGAGCTTGACTTTAATTTGGCCCAACATGTTTCAGTTGTTACCCTATCCTTTTTGCCTTGTGCAGTTTGACTGTTTATCTCCCGTGTGTTGAGTTGTTATGTATGGCCCACTTCAGTTTTGCTTCTGTGGTTCCCAAGTGTGTCCCATAATTCTGATCCAGTTTTTGCTAACAGCCATTTATTATTATTATTTTAATTTTTACCAGAGCACTGCTCAGCTCTGCTTTATGGTGGTGTGGGTGATTGAACCTGGGACATCAGTGCCTCAGGCATGAGAGAACATTTGCATAACCATTATGATATCTACCCCAAGCCCCACCGCCATTTTTTACTTGACTTTTATCTACCACACATGTAGAATTTTTTTTCCTTTATATTTACTTCCACACCCTTTACCTGCCCTTTCCTGCTTGACTTTATACTCTACTTCTAGCTCCATAAACTGATTAGGAACCCAACCAACATATGCTAATTCCTGGAAAGTGATTGACAATTAATTTTAAGCTTTCTTTTACTCTCACTCTTGCTATTTTTTTTATTTCTTAATTTATTTATTTATAAAATGGAAACACTGATGAGACCATAGGATAAGAGGGGTAAAATTCCAACCACCCAACCACCAGAGTTCCTTATCTCATTCCTTCCCCAAACAGCTTTTCTATTCTTTTTTTTTTAAAAAAATATTTATAAAAGGAAACATTGACAAAACCATAGGATAAGAGGGGTACAACTCCACACAATTCCCACCACCAGAACTCCGTATCCCATCCCATCTCCTGATAGCTTTCCTATTCTTTAACCCTCTGGGAGTATGGACCCAAGATCATTGTGGGGTGCAGAAGGTGGAAGGTCTGTCTTCTGTAATTGCTTTACCGCTGAACATGGGTATTGACAAGCCAATCCATACTCCCAGCCTGCGTCTCTCTTTCCCTAGTGAGGTGGGATTCTGGGGAATCAGAGCTCCAGGATTTCCTATTCTTTAACCCACTGGGATGCATTGGATCGACCTTCCCGTGGTGCATCCCATGAGTACCCATTCACTGGGGAAACTGATGATCCTTCTTAGACAACTGAATCCACATGGATCCCAGTCACTTTAAAGCCAGCAACAAGCATCTCCTGACAGCTTTCAAGCTGTTGGTCCTGCTCTTCAAGTCCTCCAACTTAATGTTGAGGGGCTGTCCTATGCCAAACGTGTTCTTATTGGTCAATTGGCAATACAGCATCAGGCAGATAACTGCCTACAAGAAACACATATAGCAGTCTATGAAGCTCCTCGATTCACCATCAGTGGATTCGATTTAATATGCTATAATCTCCATCCTAAACACGGCCGAACCATCTACGCCAAATCGTGTCTTGCAGACGTTTACCATACGGCCTCTTCAACCTTCTACAACTCCATTACTATTGAAACTATTCAGCTCATCAACGTATATAAGCCTCTCAGTGCCTCATGGGATAATGAAGTCCTACCTAGCCTGAATCACCCAGCCATTTACGTTGGAGACTTTAATAGTCATCACCAAGACTGGGGATATTCCTCCACTCGTGCTTACAGCTCTATCTTAGCCGACGGGGCTTCAGTGAATGACCTCTCCCTATTATACAATCCCAAACAGCCAGGCTCTTTTCACAGTGCTAGATGGAATAAAAACTCATCACCCGACCTGTGCTGGATTAGCACAGTCAACAGCCAAACCTTTCCCGCTAGGAGACAAGTTCTCAAGATCTTCCTGCACAGTCATCACCGCCCAACTATCATCCACATTGGTCTCCAACTCCCAATGATTCTGTGCTCGGAGAAACTAAGATGGAACTTTCGGAAAGCAAACTGGCGTCTGTTCAGTGATCTTACCAACAAATCTATTCCTGCAATTCCAATTAACTCTATCCCCTCTGAAGATTCCTACAGGCACTTCCGCCATGCCATCTTCAAAGCAGCTTCCCAAGCTATTCCTCGTGGGAGACCTGCTAACTATATGCCTTGTCTTGATGCTGAATGCGAGCAATTACTAAAGCAGTATGATGAGTCAGGCGACCCAGATGTGGCCGACCATCTCATTGCCTCCCTGGATGCAGCACGCCAAGCCCGCTGGCAACAACTCACGGAAAGTCTGAACTTCACCCACTCAAGTAGGAAGGCCTGGAAGCTTTTTCATAGTCTGGGTGCCAGTAGCCAACCCTCTCTCCCATCTCCCATCCTCCCATATCTCCAAACTCAGTGGCCAGTCACCTAACTCAAGTTGGATGTGCTAAAATCGACCCAGTCTGGAAAAGAGAAATTTCCCATGAGTGGTCATCCCACTTCCATTTATCTTGTCCATCTCCAAAACTCTCTCCCTTTACACTGTCTGAACTGGAAGACGCTTTGAAGAGGGTTAAACCGGGAATGGCTGCTGGCTATGATAACATCACCCCAGAACTCATTCTTAATTTGGGCCCCGCGGCAAAGAAGTGGCTCACTACATTCCTGTCCCACATCTTGGAATCCGAATCTATGCCCAAAATTTGGCATCGTGCGAAGATAATAGCAGTTTTGAAACCAAAGAAAGACCCAACACTGGCCGCCAGCTATAGACCAATTTCCCTCCTCTCCGTGTGTTACAAACTCCTTGAGAGGCTGCTTCTGTCATGTATTTCTCCTCTTACAGAGAAATTCCTATCACCCGCCCAAGCTGGTTTCCGCCCAGGAAGATCTACCTGTGAACAAGTCCTGGCCCTCTCAACTTACATTGAAAATAGATTCCAGAAGAATTTAAAGATAGGTGCTGTCTTTGTTGATCTCACAGCATCCTATGACATGGTCTGGCACCGTGGTCTCCTAGTCAAGATCTCAAGATGCCTGCCTCCATGGGTGGCCAACACTACATCATTTCTTCTCCAAAACAGAAGATTCTGGGTGCATCTGGGTGACAAGTCTAGCAGATGGAGACTTGTCTCAAGTGGCTTCCCCCAGGGCTCTGTTCTGGCTCCTACGCTATTTAATATTTACGTCAATGACCTCCCAGAAACTTTTTCAAGGAAGTTCATCTACGCCGATGACATCTGCTGTGCAACTCAGGCATCCAAGTTTGACATCCTCGAGGAAACACTCACGAAAGACATGTCTCTGATATCTGATTACTGTAAAAAATGGCGACTAATCCCTAGCACTGCAAAAACGGTATCATCTGTTTTCCATCTACACCATGCCTCAGCCTTGCGTGAGCTTAATGTGCAACTTGACGATACGAGAATCCAGCATGAAGCCCAGCCAGTCTATCTTGGTGTTACTCTCGATCGCATCCTGTCATTTCACGAACATCTCATAAAAACTGCAGCAAAGGTGGGTGTGAGGAATAACATCATTGCAAGACTGGCCAACTCCTCATGGGGCACGAGCGCTTCCACACTATGATCATCATCTCTGGCATTATGCTATTCCACTGCAGAATACTGTGCCCCGTTCCGTAGCCCCCATGTCCACTTGGTCAATTCCAAATTATATTCCTCCATGAGGATAATTTCTGGAACCATCCATTCCACCCCGGTTCCATGGCTGCCAGTTCTTAGCAACATCGCCCCGCCAGATATTCATCGGGATGCGGCATCATCTAAGTTCATTTCCCACGTCTACGCCTGACTGGACCTGCCAATATACGCGGATATCTTCGCCCACCCTGTTCAATGCTTGACGTCTCGTCATCCAATCTGGTCTCCTATGCCTACACTGAACTTCTCTGTTCCAGACTCTTGGAAACAGAGTAGGCAGTCAGCTGAGGTAAAGAACAAACACCTCATCACAGACCCCTGCAAGCGTCAACCCGGCTTTGACCTAGCACGTTATGATTGGGCCCTCCTCAATCGCTATCGAACAGGCCATGGCCGGTGTGCCGCTATGTTCCATCACTGAGGAGCCAGAGATGACCCAAACTGCCCCTGTGGCTACAGATAGACTATGACCCACATAGTTAACAACTGCCACCTCTCCAGATTCAAAGGAGGTCTTGAAACTTTACATCAGGCTCAACCTGATGCTGTTGACTGGCTATGGAAGAAGGGCAAACACTAGAAGAAGAACCTACTGGGTGTATAGACCCAAGGTCATTATGGAATACAGAAGGTTGAAGGTCTGGCTTCTGTAATGGCTTCACCAATGAACATGGGTGTTGACAGGTCAATCCATACTCCCAGCCTGTCTCTCTCTTTCCTTAGTGGGGCAGAGCTCTGAGGAAGCATAGCTCCAGGACACATTGGGGGGGTCATCTGCCCAGAAAATTCGGTTTGGCATCTTGGTAGCATCTGGAACCTGGTGGCTGAAAAGAGAGTTAACATATAAAGCCATACAAATTATTGATTAATCATGAACCTAAAGGCTGGAATATTGCAGATGAAGATTTGGGGTCACTGTTTTAGAAATAGTGGATCTATTTTAGGTATATTCCAAAGGGCCCACGACTTTATTGGTTTTTTTCTGAGCCTGACATCTGATATTCAGGTGGAACCAGGTTATTGTCTGGGGAGATGATGTCACAGCTGGAAAAAGTGCTAGAAAGCTTCATCAGGGAAGAATGTATAAATATTGATGACTTTAAACCCCATGGATTTTATCTGGGGCCCACATTGGGCATAGGAGCCTATGTAACCTCTATCCCTGTAGTTCTGACCTTGCATTCTGTGGTCATCAGTAGGAACATTCCGAGTTGCATCAATTTCAGGACCCATCTTCTTCAGGTGGTAGATAAAATATTTTATGCAACCACCCACTGGAGGATGGAGCATTCTTTACCATTGTTGATCCACATTGAGGGCAAGGTCCTATGGGGGTCTGCCAAGGGTTCCATTATGTTGTTCCTGGTGGAGATGACCGGTGATAATGGAGAGAGGGATCTATTTGAGCTCTAGGCTCATCATGTTTGTGTGGGAATCCCAGGACTTCCCAACTAGGGTCACAGCTGATGGGTGGCCTGATAGTGACTAAAGAGTCTGCATTAAAGTATGCCAGTTTCTTGCCCTTATTCAGCTTTTGTAGTCCTTACTTTGGTAAGGTTGGAGTGACTGAGAGTTTAATAGGAAGTAGGTGAGGAGGGTATCTAGGTCTAAGTAGTACTATTTCATTAGGTACTTTAAGGTGTCTCTTAGGTCTTTATACTTGCTTCCTTCATTTATTGACTCACTGAATACTATTGTGAACTTTCATTTTAAGGTATATATTTTGCCCTAATTTATGGATACATATGTACATCTGCCCTATCTCATGGGACCTAGTCTATTTTTAGGTTTTGAGGCTTTTTGGAAGTGGAGAAGCAGAATTGGAATTAAGGACCTGTCAACACCCATGTTCATTGGTGAAGCCATTACAGAAGCCAGACCTTCAACCTTCTGTATTCCATAATGACCTTGGGTCTATACACCCAGTAGGTTCTTCTTCTAGTGTTTGCCCTTCTTCCATAGCCAGTCAACAGCATCAGGTTGAGCCTGATGTAAAGTTTCAAGACCTCCTTTGAATCTGGAGAGGTGGCAGTTGTTAACTATGTGGGTCATAGTCTATCTGTAGCCACAGGGGCAGTTTGGGTCATCTCTGGCTCCTCAGTGATGGAACATAGCGGCACACCGGCCATGGCCTGTTCGATAGCGATTGAGGAGGGCCCAATCATAACGTGCTAGGTCAAAGCCGGGTTGACGCTTGCAGGGGTCTGTGATGAGGTGTTTGTTCTTTACCTCAGCTGACTGCCTACTCTGTTTCCAAGAGTCTGGAACAGAGAAGTTCAGTGTAGGCATAGGAGACCAGATTGGATGACGAGACGTCAAGCATTGAACAGGGTGGGCGAAGATATCCGCGTATATTGGCAGGTCCAGTCAGGCGTAGACGTGGGAAATGAACTTAGATGATGCCGCATCCCGATGAATATCTGGCGGGGCGATGTTGCAGTGCAATCTATCTAATCCTATTCATTAGAAAATCCTGTCCTCTATATCTCCTGAGGCAGAAGTGTCAGGAAGAGGAAGTACGTAGGATAGGGGGGCTGAGTGGAAAAAGAGTTCGAACCAGTGGGATTAAACAGTGGAAAACAGGGTGTGACTAGGAGAGGGGGTGGAGTTAAAAGAGAGTGCGAACCAGTGGGATTAAACCAATGCCCTGCAGGCAGGGCAGGTCTCAGGTAAAACAGTGATTATGTAAAGAGACCACAGTGTTAGGCAATGGAGCAGGGGGGAGCTGGTGTACTGCCCAATATCCCAGCACCATTTATTGAAGAGAGTCTCCTTTCTCCATGTAATACATTGGGCCCCCTTATCAAAGATTAGGTGTCCATAGGTGTAGGTGTTTAGTTCTGGGCTTTCAAGTCTGTTCCACTGGTCTGTATGCCTACTTTGTTCCAGTAGCAGGTAGTTTCGATGGCCATGGCCTTATAATATAGTCTGGGGAGGCTTCATGCCTCCATTTCTGTTTCTTTTTCTCAAGATGGTTTTGCCAATTCTAGGTGTTTTCTGGTTCCAGAGAAATGATTGTAGTTTTTGTTCTATTCTCTTAAAGAAGGTTGGTGGAACTTGGTGGGTATCACATTAAATTTCTGGGGAGAACATTAATTTTGATGATATTAATTCTTCTAATCTGTGAGCATGGGATATTTTTTCATTTCTTGATATCGTTTTCTATTTCATTGAATAGTGACTCATAGTTTTCAGTATATGAGTCTTTCACTTCTTTGGTTAGCTTTATTCCTAGGTATATTATTGATTTTGCTGCAACAGTGAATGGGAGTGAATTCTGGATGTCCATTTCTTTGGATTTAGTGTTTGTATAAAGAAATGCCACTGATTTTTGTAAGTTGATTTTGTAGCCTGATACATTGCTATTGTTCAATGATTTCCAGTAGCTTTTTCCTGGATTTTTTATGTATACTATCATATTGTCTTCAAAGAGTACTCTCACCCTTTCTAAACTGTCACAATGGGTATATTGTATTCTAAAGAAGAAAATTTTCACTTCAAAGAGTTGAAAGAGACTTACAAATATGTAAAGTTCAGTGGTCCAGCCAAGAATTATATAAGTTGTTATATGTAATAGAGGTGGTCTCTGGACCTCTTCCCAACAATACAGCCATATCAGTTGAGATATGGATACAAATTGGGGACTATTTATTGAAAAATATTGGTATAGTCACAGCAAAATAACTTCAGATCTATAAGGTCTACCTTGCTTCTTAGAGCAATTACAGGATTCTTTACAAGGCTGTTCCCTAAATTTCCCTTCTGCTTTTAAATTAACTTTTTCTTCCTCCTCCACTTCTCAGACAGAAACTGTTTCTGGCAAGCCTGAATCCCAGATATTCTCCCATTCTTCTGCTAGGCCTGTAGCTCCCTTACAGACTTGCCCATGCCTGACTATCCATAGCTTTAACAAAGAATGGCAGGGGTGGGGGAATGGGGTGGCATGGTACCATTTACAATTTATGGAAATCCTTTCTCTAGCCCTGTCTCCTTTCCTTTTTCCTCTCTTTGCTCCCCCTTCCTCTGCTATTATATCTGATTCTTTACAACTGCCACCTCTTCCTACTGTGCCATGTGACTCACTCAATCCCTTCCTAACTTCTCCTCCTTCTAATTCTCTTTTGCTTTCACCCATGATAGTCCCAGATTTGCCTGCAACCAGTGCTAAAAACAAACAAACAAACAAAAACTCCTTTCAAAAGTGCTACTGAGTGAGGCCTTGGGTTTGATGCTTTTCCCATGCTCCCTACAGGCTAAGGAACTGCGATGGAATATAAAGCTTGACCAGATCAGGTTCCCAGAGATATTTCATCCAGTCAGTTAGTGGACGAGGGTGCCTTTACTACTCCCAATGAACATATGAACATTAGAAAAAATGACAGGCACCTTGCTGTGCAATCGACAGTCAGAATAAGTGACAAGTTACCTAGTACTCATGTAGTCTTTCATCTCTGTTATTCAGAAAGCCACAGAACCCTACAATGAATTTGTGGATAGGTTTTAAAAATCTAACAGTAGACAAATAGACAATAAAGAAGCAGCCAAAATTCTAATCAAACGACTAGCCTATGATAATGCAAACCAAGATTGTAAAGGAATTCTTGGGGTACTTAAAGATCTAGATTTTAAATACTGCTCAGATGATAAAAGCAGGTACAGATTCAAACCCATAAAGCACATGTTATGGCTGCACTAAATCAGGCCACATGTGTGGCAGGCTCAGTATAGCCCATGCAAAACAAGGTTTGTTTTAAATGTAATAATGAAGGTGATTTACAGAAAAATTACAAAATGAATCTCAAATGGTTTGATTATAAAGTATCTGGAGATGACATATTCAAAACCTCCCTTAACCAAATGCCCACTCTGTAAATGAGGCTTCCACTGGGCAATTCACTGCCCATCCAGAACTTATGCAGGAGATAATTCTCTGCCAAAAGAAAAAAAGCAAGGCCATAGCTCTGCAAAGAGGACAACTGGATGACTCTGAGTGATAGACACTTACTATTGGCATGAATCTTAATGCATTGCCTTACTGTGTCTTTTACCTTCTGGTCTATCTATGGGGAAGTGATTTATTTGAATATGAGATATGTATGTATGCAGTGACTCAAATTTATCCTAGAAGCCATTGTTGATTGTGGTATGCTATTTTACACTCTTGTATCTCTTAACCAAAAAAGAAAGACTAGAAACTGTATCTACCAGTGTTTAGAGTCCTCCCCCAAAAGTTTTACTGATATTTTGCTGCTGTGCTCTAGTTAACCTCTCTAGTGTTCAAGCACATTCAAGAATTATTGGTGCTGACCATGGAGGACAAATTAAAATTTGTCATTTTCCCTATGGCACCTGAGCTACACAATATAGTCCCTATACCCTATTGATGAAGACCATCAATGAACCTGCTAGGATAATGGTGCATACTAGCCAGTTATTAATTCCCAGTCCTTCTTTCACCAAGTTGCTAAGCTGTAGTTAAATGATTGAAAATTTCTCTGATATGGCACTAGCCATTGTTCCTTTATGCCTAGACTGGCATGATTGCTCCCTCCAAACCCTCCCAAAATATATCTATATTGTGAGAATTACACTATTCACTTTCTAGCCACAATAATAAAAGTGGAAACATTTATTGAGATGACCACATTTAAAGACTTTAATAAATTAGATGCCTTCACTTGTATTTTACAGGTAAAAAGAGTGAGGAGCTGGGTGGTGGTATGCCTGATTAAGTGCACATATTATAATGCACAAAGATCTGGGTTCAAGCCCACAGTGATAATTGCACAAGCAATAAAGCATTACTTCACTTCTCCCTCTCTCTCTCTCTGTTTCCCTTTTGCTTTCGCTCTCACTTTGTCCCATCTCCCCCTTCTTTCCTGATTTCTCTCTCTCTATTCAATAAAAAACAAAAATAATACAGATAAGAAGAGTGAGTCTTAACAATGTCAAGTATTATTAACCAGCATTCTGACACTTTCTTTCTGTGAGTCATCTCATTTTTATTTTCTCTTCTTTATTTTTTATTCCCTCTCCGCCTCTCTTTTTCTCTTTCCCTCTCTACCTCTTATAAATACACTTCTTATAAAGTGTATTTCAGTAACACTACCACACAAAGCTGAATTCATGCTTTTGGTAAGTCCTCCTGGGCTTGTCAAATTCATACTTGCTCTGAGGCACTTCAAATACTGTTGATTTATTCTCCCCTGAATCTGAATGAGGCTTACATTGTGAAGCCATGTTGTTCTTGATCTTTGGATTTCATGGTCTGTCTGCCAACTTGTTAAATGCACCTACTCTTTCCAGTTTCGAGGATTTATTCTGGTTATAATTTCTCTGAGTCCTCTTAATCTTGAAATAAATGGCTTTTTGACCCACTGGTGCATTATACCCACCAAAACTTTCATTTATTTATTTTTTTATTTAAGAAAGGAGACATTAACAAAAATGTAGGATAGGAGGGGTACAACTCCACACAATTCCCATCACCTGGTCTCCATATCCCAACCCCTCCCCTGATAGCTTTCACTTCGTCTGCACTATTCCAACCTTTAGGTCCATGACTGCTCAACAATTTATTTGGCTTTGTATGTTAACTCTCTTTTCAGCCACCAGGTCCTGGATGCCAGCATGATGCTGACCAGACTTCTCTGGACTGATGACCCCACCAATGTGTCCTGGAGCTCCTCTTCCCCAGAGACCCACCCTACTAGGAAAAGAGAGAGGCAGACAGGGAGTATGGATCAACCAGTCAATGCCAATTTTCTTTTATTTTAAAGAAAGATTTTATTTCATTTGAGATAGGAAAGTTTATATAAATGAGAGAAGAATGCAGAGCCAGGAACTGAAGCAGAGACCATAGGCATGCAAGTCCTGCATTCTTTCCACTGAGTCATTTTCTCAACAATTCATCTTTCTGTCTTTAAGTGCAATTTCTTCTATTCAGTGGAGTAGTGCAAATACCAAACATCCTGTGAGCAGCACTGTGTCAGCTGAAAAGACCCAAAGAGAGATTCACTGTGGAAGTCTAAGCACTGGCAACAGAACCCTACATGCTACATGCCATAGGTACAAGTATGTTCAGCATAATTTGTGACTAGCACACACATTTCTCTAGCATAGTACATTGCATTCTTCACCCACACAGAGTACTTATTGCAAAGTGTACCTTCTTATATATGTCCAGCATACAATAGATTACCAAGGAATGTATGCATGGATGAATGAGCAAATGAATGGAAAAACATATGAACATATAAATGTATAGTCTACATTATCAAAATTTGGAATAAGTCACACAAAAGAATTTTGCAACACAAAGTGCTCCATTCCAGGAAGGAGACAACTAAAATAGAATGAATGAAGAAGGGTCAAAGCAACCCATGTAAAGGTAGAGAGAGAACATTCTCTCTCACAGGTAATTCAGACACTTGACTTTCATCATCCTTCTTTTTATCATCCTCCTTTTATCATCATCCTTCTGGACTTTTGCAAATTTTGTGGAATAGTTTCTCATTCTGTTAGAGAGGAGATACTCACTTACAAAAAAAATATTTATTTATTTTTTCCAGGAGTTTGCAATTTGACAGTAACAGATAAATGCACAGAAGTATATTATATATATATATATATATACAATTTATTTACCAACAAAAGTGTTTATACAAACAAAAAATTTGCATAATTTCAAAGCTTATATTTTACTTATGATTTTTATGTTTCAAAAATCACTTCTAACTAACTATTTGTGCTGAAGAATATTGTGAATGATATCATCAAAGGTCTTGCCCCATAGATAACCATTATAGTTCCCCAACAGTTTTAGATATAGGTTGACTTTTTTTTTTACATTTATGCATTCAACTATCTATATTCCATATATGAGTGAAACAATCCTATAGTTGTTCTTTACCTCCTTACTGGTTTCACTGAGCATAATCATCTCCAGTCCCATCCACTTTATCCCAAAGGACAGAATATCATCTTTTTACTGCTGATTAATATTCTATTGAGTATATGTCCCATAACTTTAAAAATATTTATTTATTTGTTATTGGATAGAGACAGAATGAAATTGAGAATGTAGGTGGAGGCAGAGAGGGAAATAGACAGAGACACCTGCAGCCCTGCTTCACCACTAGTGAAGCTTTCTCCCTGAAGGTGGGCACCAGGGTTTGATCACAGGTATTTGCACACTGCAATGTATGCAGTTAAACAAGTGTGCTGGCTCACCCCCCATAACTTTTTAATATACAGTCATCTGTCAAAGGGCATTTTGGTTGTTTCCAAGTTTTTTCTACTGTGAATAAAGCTACTATGAAGATGGGGTTGCATATATCTCTTCAAATCAGTATTATTATATCTTTTGGGTAAATGTGTAGGAAAGGAATTTCTGAATCATAAGGTATTTCCAATTGTATTTGTTTAAGGATTCTCCATAATGGCTCCATCAATTTGTACTCTTACCAGCAGTGTAGTAGATTTTCTTTCCATGTCTTCTTCAGCACTTATCTTCTATTGTTTTATTGATGGAGTCCATTCTCCTGGTTGCTTTAGGGTTCCTTTGTTCCTCTTCTTATAAGTCTTTAAGGTGTGCAGTCAGGTTGTTTACATGAGTTTTTTTTTTTTTTTTTTTTACTAGTGTTTGCTTGTATGGTTATGAACTTTCCTCACAGTACTGCTTTAGCTATAATGTTTTTATAGCTTATTTTCATTGGTTTCATGAAACATTTTAATTTCTTTGATTCATTTTGAGTTAACTTTTGTGCATGGTGTTAAGTTGTGGTCTAGTTTCATCTTTCTGCATGTGGTTGTCCAGTGCATAACACAGTACCTGTTAAAGAGACTTCTCTTTCCCCACTGGACAGATTTGGCCCCTTTATTGCATATAATATGTCTATATATATGTGGGTTTAGTTTATGGGCTCTCTATCCTGCTTTATTGGTTCACATGTCCATTTTTTATTCCAATACCACACAATTTTAACTATGACTGCTTTGTAATATAAACTGAAGCCAGGAATTGTGATGCCTCTTTTTTTTTCTTTTTCCTCAGGAATGCTCCTGCTATTCATGTTTTTTTTATAGGTCCACACAAATTTTTGAAAAAAATGTTCAATGTCCTTGAAATTTGTCATTGGGATTTTAATAGGGATTGCATTGAATGTATATACTGATTGGGCAGGGTGCCATTTTAATATTTATTCTCCTAATCCACTAGCAGGGGATGTTATTCCATTTATTTGTGTCATGATTTATTTATTTTATTTTATCAATATTATTAGTAATGAGGAAGAGAAAGAGAGATACAGAGAAAGTCAGACCAGTACACTGCTCAGCTCAGGTTTATGGTGATGCTGGAGATTGAACCTGGACATTTGGAGACTCAGACATGAAATATTTTTGCATAACTGTTATGCTATCTCCTCAGCTCCAAGGTCTTCTTTGAATATGAAACCACAGATGACAATGCATGCCAAAAACTGGAGAGCCTCTCAGGTGGCTTGAAGCAGGATGATTATTTTTACATCTGTAAGCCCAAATTTGATTCCCTGCCTCTCCCATGCCTAGATGTTATCACTTCTCTCTACTTACTTGGTTAAATAAAGAAACATTTTTCTACTTGGAAAGAAGAGTGAATTTATGTGCATCATGGAAAATGTAGATACTATGTAGGGTAGTATCCCAGATCCCTGGCTTAAAGCTTCTGTCTCTATTCCTGCTTAATTAAGCACTGGCATGCCTGCATGGCATTGGTTTGATCCCACTTAAAGCTGTGGTCTATTTACATAAACCATTGTTAACTAAGCACCACCCACCCTCCAGGGAATTGGTTTAATCCCCACTGGTTCACAATGTCTTTTTGATCTGCCCCCTCTCGTAGTCACCCTGATTTCCACCACTGTCTTTTCACTCCACCCTCTCTACGTCACACCCTGTTTCCACCCTACTTGGCTAGTATATATACAAGCTGATTTTCTGAGTAAAAACACTTGGAATTGCTTTCTGGCTCTGAGAGTTCCAGAGTGTATCTCCTGCGACGTTAGCTCAGCACAGGTTCCTCATCCCTCTCCCATGCAGCAGCCTAGGTTGGCTCCAATTGAGTTCTCTCCAACCCAGAGAGCACTTGCTCAGGAAGAAGCACCCTCAGGCTATCCCGGCAATACTAGATTTCTGATCTCTGGCAAAAAGAACATCTCTTACCTGCGCTTGCAGTGGACAAAATTATGTTCCTGCTGTATGTCATCCTCTATTTCTTTTAACAGTGTCTTATATTTTTACTTAGAAAAGTCCTTCACAACCTTTGTTAGAATTATCCTTAGGCATTTTATTTTCTGGGGTCCAGTTGTAAATGGGATTATTTCCTTGAGTTCCTCCTGCCCTGGTCCATCATTTGTATAAAGAAATTCCAATTGTTTATGAGTATTGATTTTGTAACTTGCTATTTTACTAAATTTATTGATGATTTCCAGTAGTTTTCTGGCAGAGATTTTGGGGATTTATAGGCATAACAACATACAAAAAATTTAATGTCATCCTTTCCAATATGAATTCTTTTGATATCTCTTTCTTACCTGATTGTGATGGTATGGACTTATAGGACTATGTTAAATAGAAGTGATGAGAGTACAAGTCTTTACCTAGTTATTGATTTCAGTGGGAAAGCTTTCAATTTTTCCTGCTGAGTATGATGTTAACCATGGGTTTTTCATATATAGCCTTTGGGGAATTTTCTATCCACTCCCAATTTTCTAACGGCATTTTCATAAATGTATATTTGACATCATCAAATGCTTTTCTGTATTACTTGATAAGATAATGTGATTTTTCATCTTTCTTTTTGTTGCTATGATGGATTATATTTACTGATTTGCAAATACTAAACCATCCCTGTTTCCCAGGAATAGATACCACAAAAAGAAGAGCATTTGCAACAATAAGGCAACCCAACCCCTACCCCAAGCAACCATAAAACATGTAAACAAGAGAAGCCTAGAGATCACAATAGCATCACCTTCTGGCCAACAATGACCAGCAAAATAATTTTGCAAGCACAAAAACAGAACAAAACAGTTAACCATGACATATCAGTTACATAGAAATGAAACAGAGGGAACCCAAGATTTTATAGATGTAGAGGATCTATCAGAGAAAGACTACAGAAGTCTCATTATGAAGACTCTCCAAGAATCTAAGCATGATTGGGAGAAATATATTCAAGAGTTGAAGGGATTTTTCATTAAGAAATTAAGAGACAAAGTAGAGGATAACAGAGTTTTCTAAAAATCTAGAAAGCATGAAACAGGAACTTCAATGAGAATTTACTATGAAGATTTGAAGCATGAAAGAAAAACTTCAAACAGAACTTCAAAAAGTAAAAGACACTGAGTACAGCTTGAGCTCAGGTTGAAGGACTGGGAAGAAGACACACATGTAGAAGAAATAATTTCCAGTTTAGAAGATATAATTAGTCCACTCTTTCAATTTAAAGATAAGGGAAAGGTTTATAAAGAATGAAGTGACTCTCTGTGAAATAGCAGACTCCATCAAAAGATTGAATATGAAAGTGATAGGAATACCTTATTTGTAAGGCAGGGCCTAAGGCACAGTATCTATTTTTAGAGCAATTTTACCTGAGAATTTTCCTCATTTAGGCAATCCTCAGAACATACTTTTAAAGAGGCTGATGACACATTAGGTATATAAATGCAAAAATCACATTATTGTAAAACTATAAAAACTCAATGACCATGACAAGGAAATTTTTTTAGGCTGCTAGGAAAAGGAAAAAAGTTACATACAAAGGTAGAGTTTTGAGACTTTCATCAGACTTCTTTTCACAAACACTAGAGGCAAAGAGAGAGTAGAATGACATATTCAAAGTACTAAAAGAAAGGGAATTACAGCCACAAATTTTGTATCCTGAAAAATTATCTTTCAAATGTGAGGCAGAAAGGTCTTCTCAAATATCCAAAAGCTAAAGGAATTTTTCATAATCATCCTCACCTTACAAGAATTATTGAGTTGAGTCCCACAAGAAAGGAGAAATCAAAGAAATACACATTTCAAACAAGGTGAAAAGCAGTAGACTAGAAGTAAGAACATAATTAAAATATGTTGGTATGCTTCTAGTTCTGCTTCTGGGATCCCTTCTGTTACATTGCTTGACGTTGTGGTCTATTTACATGGTCATTCTGTTACATTGGTTTGGTCTCACTCCCCCTGCCTCCGGGAGATTTTGGTTTAGTCCTTGGAAGTTTCACACTTCTTCCTTCTCCTCACCCCCTAACCTATGTATTTCCTTTGTCCTGACTGTTCCACCGGAGGAGAGAGAGGCAAAAGAGAATTGGGTTGTGATTAGATTAGATTAGTTTTTCGAACCATTCACTCATGAAAAAAGAAATACTGCTTCTCCACTCAGCCATGTGTTCCTGGTTGTATGTCTTCCACTGTGAAGCCAGCATGGCATACTGGCGCCTAGAACTTTGACTGACAAAAATTGAAGAGAATAGAGCTGAAAAGGGGAGGAAACTGAAGGAAAAAGTAGTTCTATAAAATGTTTGTTACTGGGAAGATGGCAGAATGAGAAGCTGCTAGTGGCTTGAGCTTTGACCACATCTACTAGAAACAGTAGGATTTTTTGCCTTTAGTAGGCCAGGCAATAAGGGGTCTTAGCGGTAACACCAAGGAGGTGACTATAACTCAACTTGGGTTAGAAAATAGAGTAAAAAGAAGGGGAAAAATTTCTTTTAAATTATTATTCCCGAAGCACACCCCCTTCCCCCTCCCCCCCAAAAACAGGTCACTGGGGACCAGAGATTTGCTCCTAGCAGGCTCCCCTGATGAGCTTCTTTCTTTACCAAGATTCCTGTCCCACCAGGGGGTGTCATTCATTCTAATTCTATTCCCTTCTGAAACCTTTGGCCTTTTTTCTTTCTACGTAGCCAACCAGGTGCCTCTGCTCAGGGGGCCTGAGGCAATCTGGAGCCATCCAAGCTGAAGACAGGACAGGTTTTTTATTCTGTTCTATTTTATTATCAATGCAAGATAAACGCATACCCCTTTCCCCCTCTCCTTCAGGTTGACCAGAATTAACTCTTAGTGTATTTTTTATTGCTAGGGGACTGACTGTCTTATTCACTGCTAAAATAACTTGTTTCATAATTCCTACCGCCACTTCTCATTCTCTCCCTCCCCCCCGCATAGCTAATTAAATAATAAAAAATAAATAAATAAATAACTCTTTCCTTTCACTGCTATTTTATTACTGTTCTTTTTCTTTTTTATCTCTATCTCTTTTTTCTTCTTTTTCTCATTCTTGCCATCCTTTCTTCCTTCCTCCTTTAGCTTTCTGAATTCACTGATACACGTTTCTGAATTATTTTGGGGAAGAAATCTGACTCAGAGTGGACTCTCTGCATGTATCTCTGCTCTACTTCCCTTTCTCCTTTAGCTACCCCTAGAATATACAGTGAATAGTAGATTTGAATAACTGTCTATTCTGCTACTCTTATCTAGTCCTGAGGTTTTTTGTTGTTTTTTTTTTTTAACTTTCTTAACAATCAGCTGCCTCTGCTCAGGAGGTCTGAGGCAAACTGGAACAAGTTTTTACCCTGCTTTATTTTATTATTAATATTATATAAATGTGTATCTCTTCCCCTCCTCCTTTAGGTTGACCAGAATTAACTCTTAGGGTATCTTTCATTGCTAGGGTACTGGGCATCTATCAATTGTGAGAGGAACTTGTCTCACTACACCTACCTCCTCTACAGACTCTCCCCTTCTCCCTCCTCCTAGCTAATTAAAAAAATAAAATAAATAAAAAGTAAATCAATCAATTAAAAACTTTTTTTCACTGCTCTTTTATTACAGCTCTTTTTCTTATCTTTTTTATCTCTCTTGTTTCTCTTTTTTATCTTGTCTTCCATTTATTCCTTCCTTATTTGTCTTTCTGAATTCACTGATATTCATTTGTGAATTATTTCGGGGAAGAAATCTGACTCAGAGTGGACTCTCTATATGTGTATCTCTGCTCTACTTCCCTTTCTCCTCTTGCTACCCCTAGAGTATACAGTGGATATTAGATTTACACAATTGTCTATTCTTCTATCCGTTCATTCCTTTCTCTTTCTTCTCCACTTGGACTGGCTTGCTATTTTTACAGACTGAGACATTGTTTGGCTAACTGGTAGTTATTAAACTTCTTCAATCCTTGCTTCAATTGCTATTCTAATACCTGAGGTTGGTGATTGCATTTGTCATAAAGGTATTTAGTACAGTGTTGCTTGTACTCAAAACACAACAACTGAGGAACAACAGAACATAAAAATAAGAAACACATAAATCAAAAAATGGGTAGATTGGGAGTCGGGCTGTAGTGCAGCGGGTTAAGCGCAGGT
Source organism: Erinaceus europaeus (assembly GCF_950295315.1). NCBI lineage: Eukaryota > Metazoa > Chordata > Mammalia > Eulipotyphla > Erinaceidae > Erinaceus > Erinaceus europaeus. The sequence goes on along the minus strand of NC_080181.1, from coordinate 34,697,668 downwards.
GGTGCAAAGCACAAGGACCGGTTCAAACCCCGGCTCCCCACCTGCAGGGGAGTCACTTCACAGGCGGTGAAGCAGGTCTGCAGGTGTCTGTCTTTCTCTCCTCCTCTCTGTCTTCCCCTCCTCTCTCCAATTCTCTCTGTCCTATCCAACAACGACAACAACAATAATAACTACAACAATAAAACAACAAGGGCAACAAAAGGGAATAAATAAAACAAATATAAAAAAATGGGTAGATCAAAAACAAATAAAACTGTTTCTCTGAAGAATGAAGACAAGAGCCCAGAAGAAACTACAAATCAGCCAGAAGTAACCATAGATAAGAAAAGTCTGCAAGCAATAATAAGCTTAATAATCACAGAAATGAAAACAACATGGGAGGAAAGGAATGGCAGTATTAGGGAAACAACAGTTGAGACCCCCAAGAAAATACTGGTTATCTTGAGGCAATTAGAGAACAGAAATCTGAAATAGCTGTAATGAAGAAAGAAGCTGAGGCAAGGGAAAGCAGACTAACAGAAGCAGAAAACAGAATTATTCAGACAGAGGATGAGTTAGAGAAAACGAAGAAAGAGGTGAAAGAGCTCAAAAGAGATTGAGAGAGACTGAAAACAACAACAGAGACATATGGGATGATCTCAAAAGAAGTAACATTTGTATAATGGGCCTGCCAGAGGAAGAAAGAGAGGAAGGGGAAGAAAACATTTTAGAGGAAATAATAGAAGAAAACTTCCCAGACCTGAATAACAGAAAGGACATCAAGATTCAAGAGGCCCAGAGAGTTCCAAAGAGATACAACCCAGACCTGAAGACACCAAGACACATCATAATCACAATGAGAAGAAGTAAAGATAAAGAAAGGACCCTAAAGGCTGCAAGAGAGAAACAAAAAGTCACATACAGGGGAAAACCCATAAGACTATCAGCATACTTCTCCACTAAAACTCTAAAAGCCAGAAGAGAATGGCAAGATATCAATAGAACCTTGAATGAAAAAGGGTTTCAACCAAGGATAATATATCCTGCTAGACTTTAATTCAAACTAGATGGAGGAGTCAAAACCTTCTTAGACAAACAGTTAAAGGAGGAAACCATCACAAAACCGGCCAAGAAAAAGGTTTTAAAAGACATCTTATAAACAAGAACATCACTATAATACTTGCAATATATCAGAGTAAACAATTTTTTTTAGAACAATGGCACTACAATACATTAAATCCATAATATCAATAAATGTCAATGACTTAAACTCACCCATCAAAAGGCACAAAGTGGGGGGATGGATCAGAAAACATAACCCAACCATATGCTGCTTGCAAGAATCCCATCTGTCACAACAAGATAAACACAGACTTAAAGTGAAAGGATGGAAAACTATCATACAGGCTAACGGTCCACAAAAAAATGCAGGAACAGCCATTCTCATCTCAGACACAATAGATTTTAAATTAAATAAAGTAATAAAAGATAGGCAAGGACATTACATAATGATTAGAGGATCAATCAGCCAAGAAGACTTAATAATTATTAACATCTATGCACCCAATGAGGGACCATCTAAATACATCAAGCACTTACTGAAGAATTTCAAAAATACATCAATAGTAATACAATAATAGTGGGAGACTTCAACAACCCACTCTCACACTTAGACAGATCAACAAAGCAGAGAACCAACAAAGATACAAGAGAATTGAATGAAGAGCTTGACAAGACTAGACCTCTTGGACATTTTCAGAGTCCTTCACCCAAAAAACCGGAATACACATTCTTTTCAAATCCACATAACACATACTCAAGAATAGACCACATGTTAGGCCACAAAAACAGCAACGACAAATTCAAGAGCATTGAAATCATACCAAGTATCTTCTAGACCACAGTGGAGTAAAACTAGCATTTAACAATAAACAGAAAATTATTAAAAGTCACAGAATTTGGAAACTAAACAACATACTCCATAAGAACCACTGGGTTAGAGAGTCACTCAAGCATGAAATTCAATAGTTCCTGTAAACAAATGAAAATGAAGACACAACCTACCAAAATATTTGGAACACACCTAAAGCAGTATTGAGAGGGAAACTTATAGCCATACAATTACATATTAAACAACAAGAAAAAGCCCAAATGAATGACCTTCCTGCACACCTCAAGGACTTAGAGGAAGAGGAGCAAAGGAACCCTAAAGCAAATAGAAGGACAGAAATCACTAAAATTAGAGAAGAAATAAACAACATCAAAAATAAGAGAACCATACAAAAGATAAATGAAGGCAAATGTTGGTTCTTTGAAAGATTAAACAAAATTGACAAACCCCTAGCCAGACTCAAAAATAAAAAAGAGAAGACTCAAATTAATAGAATTGTAAACAATAGAGGAGATATCACACTGATACCACAGAAATCCAGAAAACCATGTGAAACTTCTATAAAGAACTTTACACCACCAAGCTAGAGAATCTGGAAGAAATGGAACAATTCCTAGAAGTACATACCCTTCCAAAAGTGAACCAACAAGAACTACAAAACCTAAATGTACTAATCACAGACAAAGAAATTGAAACCATTATTAAGAATCTCCCCAACAACAAAAGTCCTTGACCAGACTGCTTCAGAAAAGAATTCTACAGAACATTCAGGAAACAGTTAGTACCCATCCTTCTTAAGCTTTTCCATAAGACTGAAAAACAAGAATACTTCCTTCAACCTTCTATGAAGACAACATCACCCTGATACCAAAAGCTGATAGGGACACACAAAAAGGGAAAACTACAGACTAATATCTCTGATGAACATAGATGCCAAAATATTAAACAAGATCTTGGCCAACTAGATACAGCAGCACATCAGAAAGATTGTTCATCACAACCAAGTGGAATTCATCCCAGGAATGCAAGGCTGGTTCAACATCCATAAGTCAATCAATGTCATTCACCACATCAATAAAAGCAAAGCCAAAAACCACATGATTATTTCAATAGATGCAGAGAAAGCCTTTGACAAGATCAAACACCCATTCATGCTCAAAACTCTATAAAAAATGAGAATAGATGGGAAATTTCTCAAGATAGTGGAATCTATACAAAGCAAACCTACATCCAACATCATACTCAGTGGACAGAAGCTGAAAGCATTCCCCCTCAGACCGGGGACTAGACAGGGCTGTCCACTGTCACCATTACTCTTCAACATAGTATTGGAAGTTCTTGCCATAGCAATCAGGCAAGAGAAAGAAATCAAAGGAATATAGATTGGAAGGGAAGAAGTCAAGCTCTCACTATTTGCAGATGATATGATAGTATACATAGAAAAACCTAAAGAGTCCAGCAGAAAGCTACTAGAAGTTATTAGGCAGTATAGCAAGGTGTCAGGCTACAAAATCAATGTACAAAAATCAGTGTTATTTCTTTTTGCAAACACTAAATCTGAAGAAGACATCCAGAAATCACTCCCATTTGCTGTTGCAAAAAAATCAATAAAATACCTAGGAATAAAGTTGACCAAAGAAGTGAAAGGCTTGTATACAGAAAACTATGAGTCCCTACTCAAGAAATAGAAACTGATACCAAGAAATGGAAAAATATCCCATGCTCTGGTTTTGAAGAATAAATATGATCAAAATGAATATTCTCCCCAGAGCCATATACAAATTTAATGAAGTATCCATCCAAGTTCCACCAAGCTTCTTTAGAGAATAGAACAAACACTACAATAATTTATCTGGAACCTGAAAACACCTAGAATTGCCAAAATGATCTTGAGGAAAAGAAACAGAAACGGAGGCATCACACTCACAGATCTCAAACTACATTATAAAGCCATCATAATCAAAACAGCATGGTACTGGAACAAAAATAGGGTCACAGACCAGTGGAATTTAAAGTGAATTTAAAGCCCAGAAATAAATCCCCACACCTATGGACAACTAATCTTTGATCAGATTATATGTTACATGTTACTGGGTTGTAACATGAAGAAGAAAGAAATTGAACCACTTTATCTCGCCAGAAGCAAAAATCAACTCCAAATGGATCAAAGACCTGGATGTTAGACCAGAAGCAATCAAATACTTAGAGGAAAATATTGGTAAAACACTTTCCCACCACACCTCAAGGACATCTTTGATGAAATAAACCCAATTGAAAGAAAGACTAAAGCAGAAACAAACCAATGGGACTACATCAAATTGAAAAGCTTCTGCACATCCAAAGAATATATTGAACAAACAAAGAGACCCCTCACAGAATGGGAGAAGATCTTCACATGCCATACATCAGACAAGAAACTAATCACCAAAATATATAAACAGCTCAGCAAACTTAGCACCAAAAAAGCAAATGACCCCATCCAAAAAAGGGCAGAGGACATGAACAAAACATTCACCTCAGAGGAGATCCAACAGGCTAACAAACATTTGAAAAACTGCTCTAGGTCACTGATTGTCAGAGAAATGCAAATTAAGACAACTTTGAGATACCACATCACTCCTGTAAGAATGACATACATCAAAAAGGACAGCAGCAACAAATGCTGGAGAGGCTGTGGGGACAGAGGAACCCTTTTGCATTGCTGGTGGGAATGTAAATTGGTACAGCCTCTGTGGAGAGCAGTCTGGAAAATTCTCACAAGGCTAGACATGGACCTTCCGTATGATCAGTAATTCATCTCCTGGGTTTATACCCCAAGGACTCCATAACACCCACCAAAAAGAGGTGTGTACTCCTATGTTCATACCAGCACATTTCATAATAGCTAAAACCTGGAAGCAACCCAGGTTCCCAACAACAGATCAGTGGCTGAGAAAGCTGTGGTATACATACACAATGGAATACTCTACAGTTATCAAGAACAATGAACCCACCTTCTCTGACCCATCTTGGATAGAGCTAGAAGGAATTATGTTAAGTGAGCTTAGTCAGAAAGATAAAGAGGAGTATGGGATGATCCCAATCATCAACAGAAGTTGAGAGAGAAGATCTGAAAGGGAAACTAAAAGCAGGACCTGATCAAATTTTAAGTAGGGCACCAAAGTAAAAACCCTATGGTGAGGGGTAGACATGCAGCTTCCTGGGCCAGTGGGGGTTGGGGGTGGATGGGTGGGATAGGGCACAGACTTTTGGTGGTGGGAATGGTGTTTATGTACACTCCTAGTAAAGTGTAGTCATATAAATCACTAGTTAATTAATATGAGTTGGGAAAAATTAATTGCATGTCTAGAAGTTTTAAAACACAGACTGTCTTTTTATTATATAAGCTGTGTATTTGATATGCAGACTCTCTCAAAAGCCTAGACCAAGTAGATCAGAAGCAACCAATGGCACAGCTATATATAGATACAGCAAACCCTAACAAAAGGACTTTTCAAAGTTAACCCAATTACCAAATAATGTGATAACATTAACTATCCATTGTCTTTTTGAACCCTAAGACAGCAGGAACCTCACATCTCCACTCTAGAGCCTATATTTCCCCTAGTCCTGGAACCTTAGGATAGGGCCCACTTTCCTGTATGTCTCTCCCAATCCATATCAAATAATATTGCATCTGCTGATCACAACCTCACCAACGCAACAATTGCCACCTCAATATGCTTCAGCTCACACTGTGTCCAGAGACTTCAGGTGTGAAATGACAACCCTTCAGCTTCATCACTTTGAGACCTTTCCTTTCATAGTATACTGTAATTCCATCCCAGGTGGTTCACTTTCTAACAAAGTCCCAAAACCTAGATATACACCAGTTTCTGTGAGAAAGATCATATGTTCACACATATCCAGAAACTACTACAAAATATATACCTGAAAGCAGAAATACACTAGAGTTTGCAGTGAGTACCCCCCCTAACACTTCCTCTCCACTATTCCAAGCTTTGGGTCCATGATTGCTCAACAATTTGTTTGGCTTTGTATGTTAACTCTCTTTTCAGCCACCAGGTTCCAGATGCCATCAGGATGCTGGCCAGGCTTCCCTGGACTGAAGACCCCACCAATGTGTCCTGGAGCTCCGCTTCCCCAGAGCCCTACCCTACTTGGGAAAGAGAGAGGCAAACTGGGAGTATGGACTGACAAGTCAACATCCATGTTCAGCTGGGAAGCAATTACAGAAGCCAGATCTTCCACCTTATGCAACCAATGACCCTGGGTCCATGATCCCAGAGGGATAGAAAATGGGAAAGCTATCAGGGGAGGGGATGGGATATGGTGATTGGGTGGTGGGAATTGTGTGGAGTTGTACCCCTCCTACCCTATGGTTTTGTTAATTTATCCTTTATTAAATAAATATATATATATATAATTAAAAAATAAAAGGTTTTTTACTCCAGGCTCGTGGTATAAATTGACCTGTCAACAGCTAAGCCCAGCAGATAATCAATTATAGAAAACAGAACTCCCATGTTCTGTACCCCAAAAACTATTTTGATACATACTCCCAGCAAGGGAAAAGTGATAGGAGAGAGAAGATAAGAGGACTATGAACTCCAGACTCATCGGGACTGAAGAGAAGAGAGAAAAGGAGCATTAAGATGTAGTAGTAGGGGTTGGGGGTGAAGCCAAGATGGTAACTTGGACACAACAGTTGGCATGAGCTCCAAAAATAAGCAGCTTCCAATCTGGGATTCTCTGGATAGGGCAGGATATTGTGCTGTCAGTGGGAGGGTATAGAAGGGGTGGTCAGGGTGAGAACTAGGAGGAGACCTAAAACCCACTCTTGGGTTGGTAAACAGATATCAGGGGGACAAAGAAAGGAAATCTTTGGCTTGATTATTTCAGAACTCATCATCATTATTTCAGAACCCCACCGTAGAGCCATCCCCCAGGGGCTTGAAAGCTACTCCTAGCAGGCTTCCCACTGAGCTATTTTCTTTACCAAGATTCCTGGTTCACCATAGGTGTTATTCTAAGCATTATTCCTTTTGTTTTCCTTCTCTTTCTTTTTTTTAGGTGGCTGGAGCTCTATTTGAGTGACAAAATACCTGATTAATCAGTCTCATGCCTGGGAAAGACTACCTGGAGGTTGCTTTTTTATTTTTGTGGATGCTTCTAACAATTGGCTGTCTTTGCTAGGCTTCCTGCAGCCAATCTGGAGCAGTCCAAGTAGCATACTGACTTTTATGGTTTTTTACTCTATGACTCTATTTTATTTTTACTATTATATATATATCCCTTTTCCTTCCTCTTCAGGTTGACCAAAATTAACTGTTGTTTTTTCCATTGACAGGTGACTGTGTGTCCTATCCATTATCAAGAGAAACTTGCTCTCTTACTTCTCCCCCATTCTCCTTTTTCCCTCCTCCTAGCTAATTAAAAAAATTAAAATCCTTTCACTACTCTTTTTTTTTCTTCATTCTTCCTCCATTTGCTTTCTGACGTCACACATACTCATTTGTGAATTATTTTGGGGAAGAAATCTGACCCAGAGTGGACTCTCTGTATGTGTGTATGTGTGTGTGTGTGTGTGTGTGTGTGTGTTTCTCTTTCTTTTCTACTTCCCTTCCTCCTCTTTCTATCCCTAGAATTTATAGTGGACAGTTTATTTGCATAATTGTCTATTCTTGCTTTTCCTTTTTTAATTTCTCATTTTCTTTAGTTTTGGTTGCTATTTTTTATTGGGTTGGAGGTGTTGTTTGGCTAGTTGGTATTGGTTTAACTGCATCAATCCTTGCTTCAGTTGCTATTGTTGCAATTTCAGAGGTTGGTGACTGCATTTGTCATAAAGGTATTTAGTATAGTGTGGCTTGTACTCAAAACACAACAAATGAAGAATTAAAGAACAGAAAAATAAAATCCACATCATAAAAAATGGTTAAATAAAGAGCAAATAAAACTGTCACCACAATGAATCATGATAGGAGCTCAGAAGAAACTCCAAAGCAGTCAGAAGTAACAATAGATAAGAAAAGAAGGCAAGCAATAATAAACCTAATAATTATATAAGTAAAGACAACTATGGAGGAACGGGCTATCAGAATTAGAGAAACAACCAATGAGACCCTCAAAAAAGAAATAGTAGCTACCTATTGGTATTAGAGAACTGAAAGCTAAAAGAGCTGAGTTTAAGGCCAATTATCAGAACAAGACAAAACTATAAGTGAACCAAAGTAAGAATCTTAGTGAAGGGAAAGCAGGCTAAGAGTAGCAGAAAACAGAATTATCCAGACAGAAGATGCACTAGTGAGAAATAGAAAGAGGTAAAAGAGCTGAAAAAGAGTTAGAGAGACACTGAAAACAACAACAGAGACATATAGGATCATCTCAAAAGAAATTACTTTCACATAGTTGACCTACAAGAGGAAGAGAGGAAGGGGAAGTAAACATCCTAGATGAAATAATGGAAGAAATCTTCCTAGACCTAAACAACAGAAAGGACATTAAGATCCAACAGGCCCAGAGAGTCCCAAACAGAATCATCCCAGACCAGAAGACACCAAGACACATCATAGTTACAATAAAAAGAAGTAAGGAAGAAGAAAGGATCCTAAAGGCTGAAAGAGAAAAACAAAAAGTCACATACAAGGGAAAACCCAAAAGTCTATCAGCAGACTTCTCCACTCAAATTCTGAAAACCAGAAGAGAGTGGCAAGATATCTATTGACCCCTCAATGATAAAGGGTTTCAACAAAGGTTAATATATCATGGTAGACTTTCATTCAAACTAGATGGAGGGATCAAAAGCTTCTTAGACAGGCAACAGGAGGCAACCATCAAGCCAACCCTGAAAGAGGTTCTAAAAGACCTTTTATAAACAAGGACATCACCATAATACTAGCTATATATCAGAGAAAATTAAAAAATTGTTGAATAATGGCACTACAATACATTCAATCCATAAAATCTATAAATTTCAATGGCTTAAACTCACTCATTAAAAGACACAGAGTGGGAGTATATATCAGAAAGCACAACCCAAACATATGCTTCATGCAAGAACCCTGCTAACACAATAAGACAAACACAGACTTAAAGTGAAAGGATGGAAAATGATCATACAGGCCAACGGATCACAAATAAGGCAGGAATAGCCATTCTCATCTCTGACACAAGAGACTTTAAATTAAATAAAGTAATAAAAGATAGGGAAGACCATTGCATAATGATTAAAGCATCAATCAACCAAGAAAATTTAACAATTATAAACATATAGGCACCCAGTGAAGACCCATCTAAATACATCAAACACCTACTGAAAGAACTACAAAAATATATCAATAGTAATATAATAATAGTGGGAGACATCAACACCCCACTTTCACACTTAGACAGATCAACGAAGCAGAGAATGAAAAAAGAAAGAAGAGAATTAAATGAAGAGATAGGCAGACTAGACCTCCTGGACATTTTCAGAGTTCTTTGCCCCCCCAAACCTGGAATGCATAATCTTTCAAATCCACACAGCATATCCTCAAGGATAGACCACATATTAGGACACAGAGACAGTATCAACAAATTCAAGAGCATTGAAGTCATCCAAAGTATCTTCTCAAAACACAGTGGAGTAAAGCTAACATTCAACAACAAACAGAAAAGTACTAAAAGTCATAGAATTTGGAAACTTAACAACATGGTGCTTAGTAACTGCTGGGTCAGAGAGGCACTCAAGCAAGAAATTCAAATGTTCCAGAAACAAATTAAAATGGAGACACAAGCTATAAAAATATGTGGGACATAGTTAAAGCAGTACTGAGAGGGAAACTCATAGCCATACAACCACATATTAGAGAACAAGAAAAAGCTCATATATATTACCTTACTGCATGCTTTAAGAACTTAAAGGAAGAAGAACAAAGGAACCCTAAAGCAAGCAGAAGGAGAGAAATCACAAAAATTAGAGCAGAAATAAACAACATTGAAAATAAGAGAGACATACAAAAGATCAATAAAGCCAAGTATGGTTCATTGAAAAATTAAATAAAATTGACATACCCCTAGCCAAACTCACTAAAATAAAATTACAAGATTCAAATAATATAATTGTAAACGATAGAGGAGATATCAATGCTGACACTACAGAAAACCAGAAAATCAAGCTTCACTTCAGACTGTGTCCAGCAATATCAGGCGTGGAATGTCAACCCTTCAGCCTTATTACTCGGGTGAGACCTTTCCTTTCATAAGATTCTCTAATTCCATTTCAGGTGGTTCACTTCCTAACAAGGTCCCAAAACACAGATATAGACCAAGACCCATGAGATAGGCCATATGTTCACATGTATCCATAAATTCAGGCAAAATATATACCTAAAAGCAAAAGTACACAATAGTCTGCAGTGAGTCAGTATAAAGTTCATAATGAAATACTTTCTACTTAGACTTAGATACCCTCATCACCTATTTACTATTACAATTCCCTCAGTCATTGCAAAACTAACCTTATCAAAGCAAGGACTGCAAAAGCTGAATGATGGCAAGAGACTGGCATACTTTAACAATGACTATTTGGTCATTATCAGACCACCCCATCAGTTGGGACCCCAGTTGGGGAATGCTGAGATTTCCAAATGGACATTATGGGCCTATACCTTGAATAAATCCCTTACTCTATTGTTACTGGTCATCTCTATCAGTAAGAACAAAACAAACCCCTTTGTCAGCCCCCATAGGACCTTGCCCTTAATGTGGATCAACAACAGTAGAGAATGTTCTATCCTCCAAAGGGAGGTTGGACAACGTACTCTATGCAAAACCTGAGGAAGATGGGCCCTGATATAAGGGTAGCTTGGAACGTTCCTACTCATGACCACAGAATGTGAGCTCAGATCTAGAGGGATGCAGAAGTCACATAGGCTCTTGAGATGAATATGGGCTCCAGATCACATCAAATGCATGGGGTTTACAGTCAATAATATTTATACACCTTTCCCATATTTGGGGACTACTCTCTTCCCTAACCCAGCTTTCTGGTCTTTTGTCCAGTCATGACAGCATCTCCCCAGACAATAACTTGGATCCACCTACATATCAGATTCCAGGCTCTGGGGAATAAAAATAGTATAGTCATAGGCCCTTTGAAATATAACTAAAATATGCCTACTAGCTATCTACAATACAAAGACACCCCCCCCAACACACTCTTCATCTACTTTATTCCAGCCTTTAAGTTCATGATTAATCAACAATTTGTTTGGCTTTGGATGTGAACTCTCTTTTCAGCCAAACCAGGTTCCAGATGCTAGCATGAATCCAAGCAGACTTACCTGGACAGACAACCCCACCAATGTGTCCTGGAGCTCTTCTTCCCCAGAGCCCCTTCCTACTAGGGAAAAGAGAGGCAGGCTGGGAGTATGGATTGACCTGTCAATGCCCATATTCAGTGGGGAAGCAATTACAGAAGCCAGACCTTTCACCTTCTGCATCCCACAATGACCTTGGGTCTAAACTCCCAGATGGTTAAAGAATAGGAAAACTATCAAGGAAGGGTTGGGATATGGAGTTCTAGTGGTGAGAATTCCGTGGAGTTCTACCCCTCTTTTCCTATGGTTCTGTCAGTGTTTCCTTTGTGTGTGTGTATTTCTATTTTATAAATAAAGAAAAAAAATATGTAGTACTAGGGTAATAAGTAACTCAAAAGAGAAGAAAGGACTGGCCCTGGAAGGAAAATGGAGAAATTATGTACAAAACTAGATAGATATTTTTAGAGATGGTAGTTAACCCATGTCTGCAACCTTAAAAGAACTGAGGTAGCTTGCAATGGAGGGATTGGGGATTCAGAATTCTAGCTGTAGAATGGTGTGAAATTACACTACTGTTGACATGCAATTTTTAATTAATCTCTAATAAAATAGAAAGCACATTTTTTTTACCCAAGATCAACTTAAAAAAAAACCCACTTTTTTAGACCTACAAATTAGTCATTACACTTATGATAACCACAAAACATAACAAGGAATAGAGATTAATACAAAGTACATGAATAGACAGTGAGTAACTCATGCACACAAAAAGATAGGAGAAAATAAATGGGTAAATAACAATTTAAAACAATCTCAAAACAAAAATCAGAGTGGGTGAAGTCAACCACATATATCAGTAACTAACCTAAATATGAATGGCCTAATTTCACCTGTCAAAAGGATCAACATAGCTAAATTAATTAAAAGAGCATAATCCACCCATTATGTGTTTTCAGGAAACACATATCCAATGAAAAGATAAATGGACACTTAATGTAAGAGACTGGAGCAATATATTCCCAGCTACTAGCTCACAAAAAAACATTCAACGAGGAGTGGTCTGGGGGTTGGTGCAATGGATAAAGTATTGTATTCTCAACCATAAGGTCCTAAGTTCAATATCTGGCAACACATGTACCAGAGTGATGTCTGGTTCTTTTCTCTCCTAGCTTTCTCATGAATAAATAAAATCTTAATTTTTTTTTCAAAGAACAACTAACACTCATCCCCCTCAAAATCTTCCAGATAGTAGAAAAGAGATCACTTCCAAACACATTCTATGAGGCTAACATCACTCTGATCTCCAAGGGAGGGAAGGACTCCACCAAAAACAAACCAACAAAAAAACTATACACCTATATCAGTGATGAACATTGATACAAAATCCTTAACAAGATCTTGGCTAATCGAATCTAACAACATATTAAGAGAACAATCCAGTAAGACCAAGTGGGACTCATCCCTGGGAAACAGGGATGGTTCAACATCCACAAATGTATCAATGTAATCCACCATATCAACAAAAAGATGGATAAAAATTACAAGATTTAGGAACCTGAGTGGTAGGACAGACAATATCCTTATAGACTGTCTTCCTCTTCACATGACAATTCCCTTTGTACTCTTGAGAGATACTATTCAAGAGGTACTATTCTGTCCTCATGGATCCAGAAGTTTTAGAAGTAGGTCCTTGTAACCCAATCCACAGGATTCTAGCCAGCAGATTACAGTACCACTTGCCATCATGTAAAAAGAAAAATCCAAAGATACCTAAAAAGATGACCAACTGCAAATACAATGCTTATCATGTGGTTCCAATCAAAAGACTCAAGGAACTTGAGGTTAATTGTGTCAACAGAACTGCTGTGGATGATGAGCCATTTAATCTTCCAAAGGTTACTGCTGCAAGTTCAGAACCAAATGAACAGTCTACTAATACTACCAATCAGGTTTCTGACCCTGATGCCTGGAACATAGATAAATTATATCATTGTCCTTCATTTTCTTAAGACATTTGCTTCAGGGAGTCATGCAGTAGTGCAGTGGGTTAAGTACAAATGGCACAAAGCACAAGGACTGGTGTTAAGGATCCTGGTTCGAGCCCCCAGCTCCCCACCTGCAGGGGAGTTGCTTCACAGGCAGTGACGCAGGTCTGCAGGTGTCTATCTTTCTCTCCCCCTCTCTATATTCCCCTCCTTTCTCCACTTCTCTCTGTCCTATCCAACAGTGGTGACACAAACAACAATAATAACTACAACAACAATAAAAACAACCTGATTGTCTTTTTGAACCCTAAGACAGCAGGAACCTCACGTCTTCACTATAGAGCCCCTACTTCCCCCAGTCCTGGAACCCTTGGATAGGGCCCACTTTCCCGTATGCATCTCCCAATCCAAACCAAATAACATTGCATCTGCCGATCACAACCTAACCAAAGCAACGATTGCTACCTCAACATGCTTCACCTCAGAATGTATCCAGAGACTTCACGTGTGGAATGACAACCCTTCAGCTTCATTACTCGGGTTCCAGATGCCACCAGGATGCTGGCTAGGCTTCCCTGGACTGAAGACCCCACCAATGTGTCCTGGAGCTCAGCTTCCCCAGAGTCACACCCTACTAGGGAAAGAGAGAGGCAGACTGGGGGTATGGACCGACCAGTCAACGCCCATGTTCAGCGGGGAAGCAATTACAGAAGCCAGACCTTCTACCTTCTGCAACCCTCAACGACCCTGGGTCCATGCTCCCAGAGGGATAGAGAATGGGAAAGCTACCATGGGAGGGGGTGGGTTATGGGTATTGGGTGTTGGGAATTGTGTGGAGTTGTACCCCTCCTACCTTATGCTTTTGTTCACTAATCCTTTCTTAAATAAAAAATTTAAAAAAAAAATTTTTTTAAAAGACACTTTCTCCAAAAATGCTGGTTTGTGAAATTGACTTGAGGGACATAAAAAAAAAGGACTATGGATGACAAACCTCCTAGCAATGATAAATACTGGAGAAAAGGTGAGAAAAGCTGATGAAGTTGTGAAGTAAAGAGCCAGGAGGTAAATTATAAATTATCAAACTTTAAAAAAAAAAGAAAAACTTAAGAGAACTCCATCAAGTCCTAAAGTACAACTCATCACTGTTAACATCTAGACACCTTTTTATTTATTTATTTGTTTATATATTTATTTAAATAAAAGTATTTTTTCTTATAGCAAAAAAATCACAAGATTTTATCAACTGATGCAAAAAAATAAAAGTCAACAACGTCCAACACCCATTTATGACAAAGGCCCTCAAGAAACTGGAAGTGGGTGGAAAATTCCTTAACATAATAAAGACTATATATGATAAACTCATGACTAACATCATAGTCATTGTGAAAAATTGCAAGATTTTCTCCTAAAATTAGAAACTAAACAAGGATTCCCACGCTCACCACTTTTATTAAACATAGTCCTTTAAGTCCTTCCCATCACAATCAGGCAAGAAAGAAATATCAAAAGAATACATATTGGAAAGGAGGAAGTTAAACTATCATTAATTAATGATGATATGTTGACATACCTAGAGGACCCCATGAACTCTGCCATGAAACTACTGGAAATCATCTATAAATTCAGTAAAGTATCAGGTTACAAATTCAGTACCCACATATCTGTGGCATTTCTCTACACAAAAGATGGGGCCAAGGAAATGAAGCTGAAGGAAGCAACTCCAGTTCTAAATAAATCCAAAAAGATAAAATCCCTAGGAATAAATCTAACAAAGACTTTGAAGGATCTTTTCAAGGATAACTAAGACACTGTTAAAAGAAATAAAGAATGACACAAAGAAACAGAATAACTTCCACTGTTCATGGATTGAAAGAATAAATATCATTAAAGTGGCAATTCTGCCAAAATAAATCTATAGATTCAATGCAATCCTTATTTAAATACCAAAAACATATCTCAAGGAAATTAAACAACTTGTTCAAAAATTTGTGTGGAACTTAAAAAAGCACAAATAGAAAAAGCACAAAATGGGAGTCGGGCTGTAGCGCAGTGGGTTAAGCGCAGGTGGCGCAAAGCGCAAGGACCGGCATAAGGATCCCGGTTCGAACCCCGGCTCCCCACCTGCATGGGAGTCGCTTCACAGGCGGTGAAGCAGGTCTGCAGGTGTCTGTCTTTCTCTCCTCCTCTCTGTCTTCCCCTCCTCTCTCCATTTCTCTCTGTCCTATCCAACAACGACAACAACAATAATAACTACAACAATAAAAAACAAGGGCAACAAAAGAGAATAAATAAATAAAATAAATATTTAAAAAAAAAAAAAAAGAAAGAAAAAGCACAAAATAAGAAAATTGAGGTATTATAATACCCGAATATAGGTTATGCTACAAAGCAGTAGTAGCTAAAACAGTATGGTATTGGAACAAAAATGGTCTTATGGAACATTAGAATAGGATAGAGTCCAGAACTCAACCTTCTCATGTATAGGCACCTTATATATGATAAAGAGGTCAAATATGGTTATTAGACCTGAAAGTGTAAAATACATACAAGAAAATATCGGTGTAACATTTTATTACCTTAACACTAAAGATGTATTTTGGAGACTTCACTCCATGGGCAAGGGAAACAAAAACAAGACTGAGAAAATGTGACTATATCAAATTAGCTTCTGAGATTAAATGAGGTTGGGCATGTTCAGGGTGGTATGGCTGTAGATGACTATATCAAATTAAAAAGCTTCTATACATCAAGAGAAAACTCCTTTCGGATAAAAAGGAAAGCTAACAAATGTGAGAACATATCCTCACACTATACTTCAGACAAGCAGTTGATATCAAACATCAATAAAGAACTCATACAACTCAACAAAAAGAAAAACAAAAACTCAATAAAAAAGTAAGTAGAAGATATGACTAAGTAGTTCTCTAAAACAGAGATACACAGACATGTGGACATGCTCTGATTCACTTATCACTAGAGAAATGCAAATTAAAATTAGGTAGAGATCTACCAAAGGGCAAGAGAATGGTTCACATAATAATGGCCATTTTGGTTAATATCACACAACCTCATATTCTGAGCCCCTAGCCAAGGAGTCCCTGGGTTCCCACATACATATTATGGGCTTATACCTTTAATGGATCCCTCTCTCCACCACCACTGGTCACTTTTATCAGGGACATAATCATAAGCCACCTTTTAGGCATCCCCATTACCTTGCCCTGACCATAAAGCAGTGATGATAGGGATTTACCCAGTCTTCAAAGGGAGGCTGGAGTATCCTATCCTATCCTATCCTGATACTCAGGAAGACTGGTTCTGAAATAAGTACAATCTACAATGTTCCCAGCTGTGACCATGAGTTTTGAACTCAGACCAACAGGGACTCAAAGGTTACACAGGCTCTGGTGCTAAATATATATATATGCTTTGGGTCAGTTGTATGGAAGTAAATAGTTACTTTTAATCTATAGATTTTTTCCAAAAATAGTAGCAACACTCTGCCCTCATGCAAATTTCTAGCCATTTTTTCCACTCTGATAGCATTTTCTCAGACAATATTTTTTAAATTTTTATTTATAAGATAAAATTATTGATAAGGCCATAGGATAAGAGGGGCACAATACCACATAATTCCCCAAACCAGAACTCTGTATCCAATCCCTTCCCTTGAATGCTTTCCTATACTTTATACCTCTGGGAGTATGGATCCAGGATTGTTATGGGGTGCAGAAGGTAGAAGGTCTAATTTCTGTAATTACTTCCCACTGAACATGGGTGTTGGCAGGTAGGTCCATACTCCCAGCCTGTCTCTCTCTTTCCCTAGTGGAGCAGGACTCTGGGGACACAGGGCTCCAGGTCATCTCCATGAGGAACTGCATAATGGATCCCTTTGTAGGCCTCTATAGGACCTTGCCCTCAGTGTGGTAGGGAATGTTCCATTCTCCAAAAGGAGGTTGGATAACGTACTTTACCTACCACTTGAGGAATATGGGTCTTGAAATTAGTGCAGCCTGGAATCTTCCTAGCCATGACCACAGAATGCAAGCTTAGACCTAAAGGGATGCAGAGGCTACATAGACTCCTCTGCTGAATATGGGCTCCAGATCAAATTGATGGGGTTTACAATTAACAGTATTTATATACTTTCCCTGTATTTAGGAGCTACTCTCTTCCCTGATCCAGCTTTCTTGTCCTTTTTCCAACTATGACACCATCTCCCAAACAATACTTGGGTCTACCTGTATATTAGATGTCAGTTTCAGGAGAAAGCTAATAAAGTCATGGGCCCCTTGGAATATACCTATAATAGACCTTAAAGGCCAGAACATTGCAGATGAAGATTTGAGGTCTTCATTTGGAAAAAGCTAGTCGGTCTATTTTAGGTATATTCCAAGGGGCCCATAACTTTACTATTCCACAAAATTCCCACCATCAGAGTTCTGTATCCCATCCTTTTCACTGTAAGTTTCCCTATTCTTTATCTCTCCTGAAGTACAGACCAAATCTTTTATGAGGTGCAGAAGGTGGGAGGTCTGGCTTCTGTAATTGCTTCTCCACTGAATGTGGACCGTGGCATATTGATCTGTACTCTTAGCCTGTTTCTATATTTCCCAACTGGGGTAGGGCTCTGGATAAGTAGGGTTCCAGGACATATTAGTGAGGTTGTCTCGTCTGCCCAGGGAAGTCAGGAATGGTATCCTGGTAGCATATGCAATTTGTTGGCTGAAAAGCTGTAAGATATAAAAAAGAATGAATTGTTTAATATTCAAGAACCTAAAAGTAAGAATAGAGCAGAGGAAACTAAGGGTCTTCATGTAGGGAGAAGCTAGGGAATCTATTTTAATTATATTCCAAGGGGCCTAGGACTTGTTAATTTTTTTTTCCTAAGATGGTAGCTAGCGTGCAGGTGTAGTAAATGTATTGTCTGGGAAGACAGTGTCAGAGTTGATAATTGTAGTAGAAAACTGGGTTTTGGTGGCATGGAAAGTTCTGCTTCTGTAGTTTACAATGGAGATAATAGGGATCCAGAACTCTGGTGCTGGGAACAGTGTATCTTGTAATTTTGTAAATCAGTATTAATTCACTAATGAAAAAAAAACTAAAATATATATATGATTTTAGAAGATGTAGACAGACTATGACCCAGATAGTCAATGACTGCCACCTCTCCAGATTCAAAGGAGGTCTCGAAACTTTACATCAGGCTCAACCTGACGCTGTTGACTGGCTATGGAAGAAGGGCAAACACTAGAAGAAGAAGAAGAAGAAGAAGAAGAAGAAGAAGAAGAAGAAGAAGAAGAAGAAGAAGAAGAAGAAGAAGAAGAAGAAGAAGAAGAAGAAGAAGAAGAAGAAGAAGGAGAAGAAGGAGAAGAAGAAGAAGAAGAAGAAGTAGAAGAAGAAGAAGAAGAAGAAGAAGAAGAAGAAGAAGAAGAAGAAGAAGAAGAAGAAGAAGGAGAAGGAGAAGGAGAAGGAGAAGGAGAAGGAGAAGGAGAAGGAGAAGGAGAAGGAGAAGGAGAAGGAGAAGGAGAAGGAGAAGAAGAAGATGTTAAAAACTACACAAATAAAAGAGAAAAAGAGGGGTTGGATGGTACACTTGGTTGAGCACACATGTTACAATGTGCAAGGACCCAGGTTTGAGCCCCTGGTCCCACATGCAGGGGAAAAGTTTCACAAGTGGTAAAATAGGGTTGCAGGAGTCTTTCTGCCTCACTTCCTCCCTACCTGCCCCTTCCTATTCAACTTCTGGCTGTCTCTAGCTAATAAACAAATAAAGATAATTTTTAAAACGTAAAGGAAGAAAGAAATAAAGTAGGTAAGGAGAGCAGAAAAGAGGTAAGAAAAATGAAAGTTCTGTATATATCTGTTACGTCCATTTCTACTAAGGTTTAATTTAAAATCACAATTTTCTTCTTGATTTTTGTCTGGATAATTATTTTTTAGCTGTGAGTGGTATGGTAAGAACTATTATAATTGTGTTATTGTCAATATCTCCCTTAAGTTCAGTGAATACTTTTATATATGTATTTGAGTGCACTTAAATTTGGAGCATTTATATTTTTAATGGTTATGTCTTCTTGTTGGATTGATCCTTTGACATTGTGTAGTTTCTTTCTTTATTTCTACTTATTTACTTTAACTGAAAGTATATTTTTGTCTGAGAACAGAATTGTTGTTCCTTCCCTTTTTTCCACATTATACACTTGGAACAACTTGTTCCATCCTCTTACATTAAGCTTTAATTTATCTTTTCTTTGACTGTGTGTTTCCTGGAGAAATATAATGGATGAATCACCTTTAATCCATTTAGCTGCTATGAGCATTTTGACAAGTGAATTCAAGTCATTCATTTTTAGGATACGTATTGATATATGTGGTTTACTTATAGTCATTCTGGTTTTGTTTTTAAGATTGTTTTAGTTAATAAAGATATTTTTAAAAATGTAAAATGGTTGTTTTACCTATTCAAGTCTTTTCCCATTTGTTTCTATCTGTCATTTTGTGTCAATAGGTTTCTATGGAGATTTCCTCACTACTTTTGCTTTTACATTCTGTTGCTCTCTGGTATTTGGTTTGTGTTGTATATTTTAATAACAAGCTTATAAAACTGTTTAAAGTCATTAACTTACTAGTATTTGATAGTACTGTTTTGTCTATTAATCACCTTCCCTTTTCTATGTTGATGTTCTTTATTATTCCTATTGGGAATAGCTCTATTCTACTGCTATTCATCTCATTTACAACATGGAATCCTTTGTTTCTTATTTTTTACATGGGACCCCTTTCAGTTCCTTAAAGGTAAGACTAATGGTGAAAAATTTCTTTAGCTTTTGAATATTTAAAAATACTTATATTTATCCCTCTTATTTGAAAGATAAATTTGTAGAAGAATATACATGGCACACAGTTCTTATAATATTTTGAATATTTTACTCCACTCTCCTTACCTCTAGGGTTTGTGAAGAGAACTCCAATGAATGTATGATAACTCTACATTTGTATGCTACCTATTTCCTTTCCCTAGCAGCCAGTAGCAGGCTGTTTTGATGATCATGGCCTTATAATATAGTTTGAGATCTGGGAGTGTGATGCCTCCATTTTTGTTTCTTTATCTCAATATAGTTTTGGCTATTATAGGTGTTTTCTGGTTCTAGATACATAATTATAAGTTTTGTTCTATTTTCTTAAAGAATATTGGTGAAACTTTGATGGGTGATGCATTACATTTGTATATGGCTCTGGGGAGAATATTCATTTTGATGATATTAATTCTTCCAATCTGTGAGCATGGGGTATCTTTCAATTTCTTATCATTTTATATTTCCTTGAATATAAACTCATAGTTTTCAGTATGCAAGTCTTTCACTCCTTTGGTCAGGTTTATTCCTTGGTATTTTAATAATTTTGCTGTAATCGTAAATGGGAGTGATTTCTGGATGTCTTCTTCAGACTTAGTGTTTGCATAAAGAAATTCCACTGATTTTTTTTTGTACATTGATTTTGTAGCTTGACACCTTGTTATATTGTCTAATAACTTACAGTAATTTTTTCTGATTGTTTAGGTTTTTCTATGTATTCATCTGCAAATAGTGTGAGCTTTACTTCTTTCCTTTGAATCTGTATTCCTTTGATTTCTTTTTCTTGCCTGATTGCTATAGAAAAAAATTTCCAATACTATGTTGAAGAGTAATGATGATAATGGACATCCCTGTCTAGTCCCCGATCTGAGGAGACATGCTTTCATCTTCTGTCTATTGAGCATGATGTTGGCTGTAGGTTTGCTAAATATGGACTCCAATATCTTGAGGAATTGCCCATTTATTCCAATTTTTGTAGTGTTTTGAGCATCAGTGGGTCAAAGGCATCTATTGAGATAATCATGTGTTTTCTGGTTTTGCTTTTATTGATGTGGTGAATGATATTGATTGACTTACCAATGTTGAACCAGCCTTTCATTCCTGGGATAAATACCATTTGGTCATGATGAACATTTTTTTTGATATACTGCTGTATCCAGTTGGCCATGATATTGTTTAATATTTTGGCATGTGTGTTCATCAGAGATATTGGCCTGTATTTTTCCTTGTTTTTGTTGTGTCCCTATCTTCTTTTAGTATCATGGTGATGTTGGCTTCATTGAAGGTGGAAGGGAGTTTTCCTGTTTCTTCAATCTGTGGAAGAGCTTTAGAAGTATAGGTATTAACTGTTTCCTAAAGGTTTTCTAGCATTCTTTTGTAAAGCCAGGACTTTTGTTGTTTGGAAGGTTCTTAATGACTGTTTTGATTTTTTTGTCTGTGATTGGTGCATTTAGGTTTTATAGTTCTTCTCAGTTCAGTTTTGGAAGGGTATATGTTTCTAGGAATTCTTCCATTTCTTTCAGATTCTCTGGCTTCTGGTGTATAGTTCTTCATAGAATTTCAAGTAATTTTCTGGATTTATGTGGTGTCAGTTTTCATATCTCCTCTTCCATTTACATTTCTATGTATTTGAGTCTTGTCCCTTTTTTGGCTAGGCTTTTGTAAATTTTTTAAAATTTTTCAAAGAGCAAACATTTGGCTTCATTGATGTTTGTATAGCTCTCTTATTTTAGATGTTGTTTATTTCTGTTCTAATTTTCAGGATTTCTGTCCTTCAGAATGCTTTATGGTTCCTTTGCTCCTCTTCTTCTAAGTTCTTAAGGCATGCAGTAAGGTCATTTATTATAAGATAGTTTTCTTGTGCTCAAATGCGTGCTTCTATGACTATGAGTTTCCCTCTTAGTACTGCTTTAGCTGTTTTAAATATTTTGATAGCTTTTCATTTCTTCCTAGAAACGTTTGAATTTCTTACTTCAGTGCCTCTTTGACTCAGTGGTTATTAAGTAGCATGTAGTTGAGTTTCCAAATTCTGTGATTATTAGTAGTTTTATATTTGTTGTTGAATTTTAGTTTTACTCCACTGTTGTCTGAGAAGATACTTGGGATTATTTTCAGTACTCTTGACACTGTTGTTGATACTATCTTTTGGCCTACCATGTGGTTTATCCTTGAGGATGTACAATGTAGACTTGAAAAGAATGTGTATTACAGTTTTTTGGGATGAAGAACTCTGAAAATGTCCAGGAGGTCTAGTCTGTCCATCTCTTCATTTAATTCTCTTCTTTCTTTTTTCATTCTCTGCTTAATTGATCTAAGTGTGAGAGTGGGGTGTTGATGTCTCCCACTATTATTGTATTACTATTGATGTATTTTTGTAGTTCTTCCAGTAGGTGTTTGATGTATTCAGATGGGCCTTCACTGGGTGCCTAGATGTTAATAATTGTTAAATATTCTTGGTTGATTGATCCTCTAGTCATTTAGTAATGGCCTTGTCTATCTTTTATTATTTATTTAATTTAAAGTCTATTATGTCAGAAACAAGCATAGCTATTCCTGCCTTTTTTGTGATCCATTGGTCTGTATGATAGTTTTCCATCCTTTCACTTTAAGTCTGTGTTTCTTTTTTGTGTCAGGTGGGATTCTTGCAAGCAGCATATGTTTGGGTTGTGCTTTCTGATACATACTCCCACTCTGTGTCTTTTAATGAGTGAGTTTAAGCCATTGACATTTATTGATTTTATGGATTGAATGCATTATAGTGCCATTATTCAAAAAAAATTTATTTGCTCTGATATATGGCTAGTATTATGGTGATGTCCTTGTTTGTAAGAGGTCTTTTAGAACCTCTTTCAGTGTTGGCTTGGTGATGGTTGTCTCCTTTAACTGTTGCCTGTCTGAGAAATTTTTTATCTCTCCACGTAGTTTGAATGAAAGTCTACCAGGATATACTATCCTTGGTTGAAACCCTTTATCACTGATGGGTCAATAGATATCTTGCCATTTTCTTCTGGCTTTTAGAGTTTGAGTGGATAAATCTGCTAATAGTTCTGTGTTTATTCTTTTTAGGACTCTCTGGGCCTCTTGAATCTTAATATCATTTCCGTTGTTTAGGCCTGAGAAGATTTATTCCATTATTTCATCTAGGATGTTTACTTCCCTTTTCTCTCTTTATTCTTCTGGTAGGCCAATTATATGAATGTTACTTCTTTTGAGATCATCTCATATGTTTCTGTTGTTGTTTTCAGTGTCTCTCAATCTTTTGTAGCTCTTGTACCTCTTTCTTACTTTTCTCTACCTCATCCTCTGTCTGGCTAATTCTGTTTTCTGATTCTGTTAGCCTGCTTTCCCTTCCCTCAGCTCCTTTCTTCAGTTCAGTTATAGTATTAGCTTGTTCTGCTAATTGTTCTTTTATCTCAGCTCTTTCACATTTCAGTTTTCTAATTACCTTGTGGTAGTTAGTATTTTCCTTGAGGGTCCCATCTGTTTTTCCCTTTTTCAGATACCCTTTCCTCCATAGTAGTCTTCATTTCTTTTTTTGTTTTTCTTTTTTCCCTTTTGTTTCCCTGGTTGTTTTTCATTGTTGTAGTTATTATCGTTGCTGTTATTGATGTTTTCATTGTTAGATAGGACAGAGAAATGGAGAGAGGGAGGGAAGACAGAAGGGGGAAAGAAAGACAGATACCTGCAGACCGGCTTTACCCCTTGTGAAGCACTCCCCTACAGGTGGGGAGCCGGGGGCTCAAACTGGGATCCTTTTGCCAGCCATTGTGCTTTGTGCCATGTGCGTTTAACCCATTGTACTACCACCCAACTCCCAGTTGTCTTCATTTCTTTGATTATTATGTTTACTATTTTTTGCATACTTTTCTTATCTGTGGTTACGCCTGACTGACTTAGAGTTTCTTCTGGGTTTCTCTCATTCATTGTGGTTGCAGTTGTATTTGCTCTTGATTTTACTATTTTTTTTAATTGATGTGGTTTGTATTCTTTTGTTCTGTTCTTCCTTTGGTGTGTTTTGTGTACTAGCCATGCTATAATAAAGACTTTTTACAAATGAACTCATAAACATCAGAAATTATAATAGCAACTTAAGCAAGAATTGATGCAGTTCAACCAACACCAATTAGCCAAACAGCCCCTCCAGTCCAAGAAAAAATAACAAACAACCCCAAAGAAAAAGAAAGAGAAAAAAATGGAAAGCAATAGTAGACAATTATGCAAATCTACTGTGTGTTCTAAGTTCTAGGGATAGCAAGAGGTTAAAGCAAAGTAGAAAAGACACACACACACACACACACACACACACACAGAATGAGAGAATTCACTGGGAGTTAGATTTCTTCCACAAAACAGTTAACAGATGTGTCAGTGAATTCAGAATGCAAAAGAAGGAAGAAAAGAAGAGGAGAAAGAAAAAAGAGCAGTGAAATTAGTTTTTTTTTTTTTTTAATAAGCTAGGAGAAGAGAAAAAGTAGGTTTGAGGGAAGAGGGAGAGAGTCACATTCCTCTCACAATGCATAGGACACCAGTCACCTATCAATGGAAGAAGTAGCAGCAGTTAATTTTGTTCAACCCTCTCCAGAGAATCCAGGTTGTAAGCTGCTTTTTTTTGGAGCTCACGCTATGTGTTGTTTCCAAGTCTCCATCTTGGCTCCATCCCCTGGAATTCTTCTGTTTTTTTTTTTTTTCTTTCTGAGTTGTCATGTCTTAAAGTTCGTTTCTATTTTTCTGCCATTTGTGCATTTATTATAATTATTGTGCTGGTTATTGCTAATCCAATAGTAGGTGTTATTATTATAATCAGTATATTTCACTTTGTTTATATATTAGGTACTGGGTTGTGGGCTTTTGTTCCTTGTTATTCCTTTGATCTGTTTTATACTCTATGTAGTGTGTATATGTGGCTTCTCTGTGGAAATTTTGTCTGAATTTGAGAAATAGCATTTTGCTACTAGGTGTCATTTGTGTTTGAAGAAGTAGTGTTCAGTTTACTTTTGGGCTGTCAACTGCCACCTATTATCTGTCAATTTCCACAAATTACCTTTCTGTTTGTCTGCCTTAGCTTTTTTTTTGGGGGGGGGAGCAGATGAGACTGGTCAAGTAAATCCCATGCTACTCTGATTGTGACCTCACTACCAGTTCAGCAGATTCTTGCCCTGATGCCATGGGCCAAAGTTCCGAGGATACCCCCTGTCACAATCAGCACCCTGAGCAGTCTTGACTGCTTTTGCTCAGATGTGAAATAGTACCATTTATTGTTGAAGCTCCCAACCTCCAGGTACTTGGTTTCAATCCTGCATGCCCTCTCACCCATGCATACTACTACCCACCTGAGGCCTCAAAGTCTGCAGATGCCCCAACTGCATTTTAATCAGATTAATGTGTTTTATTATTGTTAGTATTTCTTATCTTGTCTTTGCTGTTTGTTATTACTCCATAGTTGCATATTCTGAAAATCAGAGGCAAAATCTTCATTAAATATTTCAGAGATTTTGGGATTCATCTTGTAGTGCAGTGGGTTAAGTGCAGGTGGTGCAAAGCACAGGGACTGGCATAAGTATCCTGGTTCAAGCCCTGGCTCCCTGCCTGCAGGGGAGTTACTTCACAAGCAGTGAAGCTGGTCTGCATATGTGTGTCTTTCTCTCCCCCTCTTTGTCTTCCCTTCCTCTCTCCATTTCTATCTGACATATCCAACAATGAAGACATCAATAACAACAACAATAATAACTACAACAATAAAACAAGAGCAACAAAAGGGAATAAATAAATAAATATATTTTTTTTAATTCAGTTTTGTATATATGAATATTGTAGAGGCAAACAGAGCTTTACCTGAACTTCTAGAGTCTCTCCAACTAGTGAAGCAAGAAAACGAAGATCAAATAGATTCATAGGAGGAAAACCAATATAATGATATGTATAAGATATTTAACTGCAAATTCTAGAGTAAATTAGGCATACCAAGAGATTTTATTCTTTTTTTTTAATTTCTTTATTGGGGAGGTTAATGTCTTACAGTCAACAGTGAACACAATAGTTTGTATATGCATAATATTTATCAGTTTTCCACATAATAATACAACCTTCACTAGGTTCTCTGCCATCATAAAGAGATTTTATTCTTGAGCAAACTTTTTGGATAGAGACCTGGGGCTTCAAAAATGGAAAAGTGAGTTTATATAATGAGGAAAGAGTGACTCATATGACAAAACCAAATACTCCAAATATTTTCTCTGCCAGCAGAAAGGTTAGTTTTTATTTATTTATTTTCCCTTTTGTTGCCCTTGTTCTTTTTTATTGCTGTTGTTAGATAGGACAGAGAGAAATAGAGAGAAGAGGGGAAGACAGAGATGGGGAGAGAAAGACACCTGCAGACCTGCTTTACCACCTGTAAAGCAACTCCCCTGCAGGTGGGGAGCCGGGGACTCCACCCAAAATCCTTAAGCTGGTCCTTGCACTTCAAGCCATATGTGCTTAACTCGATGCACTACTGCCTGACTCCCCACAGAAAGGTTATTTATGAAACTCCACTAATCTAAACAATTAAGAAATGGTAACAGTTTCTCCTGAAACTATAAGGCTTCAGTTGAAGCTCTGCATGCCAAGGTGATTCATACTAGAAAAAGCCTACTCTGGGTGTCTTGTGAGGCCTAGATATACACTTTAAAGAAACCTATATTTTAAAATCAAGTAAGATAGCAAATCAGAAAGCATTTTGAGAAAGCATAGAACAACAAGAATTGAAATGTCATGAGGGAAACACAAACTTTGCTTGCAGTATTTCTGTTCTGAGAACAAATTTGGAAGAACTATTTAACACAGAATAAAGAGTAATGGACAGCACATTATATGAGCAACTGAGCATAAAATCTATGACTGTAGTTGTGCAGGAGTTTATCCTTGGGGGATGAGAGTTGTTTCTGCAGGAACAACAGAAGGAACTTGTAGTTATTTGCAAGATGGATATTAGCAATTTCACATTATTTCTGGAAGTCGTAGGAGGAAAGCAAGAGGTAAAATAACCAAAATATCTATGAGTGGGTTTGGCCTCAAACTGGAAAGGAAAAAAAGACTTTCAAGAAACAAGGGCAGAGAAGTACAGAATATGGTGGTAGAGATAGAACAACTATCTTTGAAGATCTGTTGGCCTCTACAGGACCTTGTCCTCAATGTAGAACAACAACAGTAGGGACTGCTCTACTCTCTGATGGGAGGCTGGGTCAACATACTCTGCTACTCAAGGAAGACTGATCCTGAAATGAGTGAAGCCTAGAATGTTTCTAGCTATGACCACAGAATGTGATCTCAGACCTACAGGGATGCAGAGGTTACACAGGCTCTTGTGCTGAATATGGGATCCATATCAGATTTACAGTTAACAGTATTTATATACTTTCCCCGTATTTGGGAGCTACTATAATTTATGATCCCCCTTTCTAGTCCTGGTCTGACACCATCTTCCCAGATAATACTTTTAGCCCACCTGCATGTTAGCCAGCCTTCAGGGTCAGGGTAAACCTAAAATAGACTTCTTAGCTTTTTCCAAAATGGAGACCCCAAATCTCATCTGCTCTATACTTACCTTTAGGTTCATGATTATTAAACAATTTTTTCTGCTTTACATCTTAATGTTTTTCAGCCACTAAGTTGCATATGCTACTATGATGCCAGACTGACTTCCCTGGGCAGACGATTTTAGCAATGTGTTCCAGAGCCCCATCTTGCCAATGTTCTGCTCCACTAGTGAAAGTGTAGGCTAGGAGTATAGACTGACCTGCCAATGTCCATGTCCAGTGGAGAAGCAATTACAAAAGCAAGATTTTCTACCTTCTGCACCCCATAATGATCCTTGGTTCATGCTCCCAGAGGATTAAAGAATAGGAAAGTTTCCAAAGGAGGGCATGGGACACAGAACTCTGGTGGTGGGAATTGTGTGGAATTGTATCCTTTTTTATCCCACGGTCTTGTCAATAATTATTAAATCAATCAATATCTTTTAAAGATTAAAGTAGAAGCTTCTGAAAAATTGGCAGTATATTGGCATCAGAGACCAGGCCTTCAGATGACACTAAGACTTAACAGGATGCAGCTGTCACCTCTCCTATCCAATATAAATCCATTATGTGTTTCTAAAAAGACAAGAATCCTGCCAATTTGCATCACTGAGGCACAGAAATGCATCTAACAGAAGGCTTATCACTGAATAACAACCAGAACTCAGTGGAATAAGATGAGCTTTTTAAAACATTTTTTTAAAGATGTAAAGTGGGGGTAGATATACAAAGAAACTATCATGTCTGAGGCTAGGATGTCTCAGGTTCAATCCCCTGTCCCACCATAAGCCAAAGCAGAGCAGTGCTCTGATAAAGCAAGGAAAAATACATAAATAAAGTATTTAATTAATAACAAAGATTAATCAACAGGAGAGATATAGGATAAGAGCACCAGTCTCTAATATTGTAATGTGGTTCAAACTTGGGACCTTGTGGGTTTATTTTATTATGTTTA
The DNA here is from genome assembly GCF_950295315.1 of Erinaceus europaeus. Taxonomy (NCBI): domain Eukaryota; kingdom Metazoa; phylum Chordata; class Mammalia; order Eulipotyphla; family Erinaceidae; genus Erinaceus; species Erinaceus europaeus. The sequence goes on along the minus strand of NC_080181.1, from coordinate 34,669,149 downwards.
TTATTTCTTGATGTATTTTCTTTATTTAGTATTAGGACAAGACAGAGAATATTGAGAGGAAGAGAGAAAGGGAGAGAGAGAGACTTCTGCAGCCCTACTTCACCACTTATGAAGCTTTTCCTTTGCAGATGGGACCAGGGGCTTGAACCTATTTCCTTGTGCACTATAATGTGTGCACTTAACCAAGTGCACCACTGCATGGCTCCATGGATTTATTTTTAAAGCTTTTTAAAATGTACTATTGATTTTATTTTATTTTGCCACCAAGGTTTTGCTGAGGCTCTGTGACTGCATAATGACTTCGTTATTCTCAGAAGCCATTTCTTGCTTTTATTTCTTTTTTCTCATAGTGACAGAGAGTATTAAAGAGGAAGACAGCAAGGAAGAGACAGAGACACCTGCAGTAGTACTCCACCATGGGTGAAGCTCCCTCCCAAATGCTGGCACTGGGGACTTGAACCCAGGTTCTCTCACATGATAATGTGTATACATTATTAGATGCCCTACCACTGAAACCTGGGACATCATGTTTTCTTTGTTTGCTTGCTTTATTTGAACTATTTTACTTATTTTGGGTAGATACTAAAAGAAAATGAATGAGGGGAGATAAAGGAGAGAGAAAGAGAGACATTTACCTACATCACTGTTTCATAGTGGATGATGTTTCCCTCCTGCAGGTGGGGACTGGAGATTTGAACCTGGGTCTTTGTGCACTATAATGTGTGCTCTTAACCTGGTGCACCACAACCCAGGACCACTGTTTTTAAGTTCAATATTCTAATAATTTGCTACTTCCAAGACCATGTGAACATCTTTTTTGAAACAGTACAAGAACAAAGTATATTTTAAACATATTTTTAAATGTACAATAAAAATTGTCAACAATATTAACATTACTATATAACAGGTCCTCAGAATTTTTTCATTTTTTACAACTATAAATTTATAATTATTGATTAGCAGTGCTTCACTTTTCTTCCTCCCAGCTTTGTGGTAGCTTCCATCCTATTTTCTGGTTTTATGAGTTTGAACATTTTAGGAATCTCATGTAAAAAGCTTGAAAGCATAGCAATTTTTCCTTCTGAGACAAACTGACTTCAGTTAGTATAATATCAACCAGGCATATTTACAAATGATGACTTACTTTTCAAGACTAATATCCCAGTCTATGTATATACTACATTTTCGTTTTTTTTTATTCGTTGATAGAAACATGGCTGATTTCTGCATCTAAGCTGCTGTGAATGAATAACACTGCAGTGAACATAGGGAAGCAAATATCTCTTTAAGATCCAAATTTCAATTCTTTTATATAAATATCCAGAAGTAGATTTGCTATATCATATGATAGTTCTATATTTTTAGCAAGCGTTAAACTGTTTCCATAGCAACTGTACCATATAACATTACCACTAACTGAATACAATCCTCACCAACACTTTATATTTTGGATTTTATGCTGAAACCATTCAAGGGGTGCGAGATGATTTATTACTGTTTTTACTGTTATTGTTTTGGTGATTGGTGAGGCAAAGCAACTTTCCTGTGTACATTGGCCATTTGTATATGTTCTTTGGGGAAATTTCTGCTCTAGTCTTGTACCAATGTTTCAAATTATGCTATTTGACTTTTTGTTCTAAGAATTAAAAATAAGACCCAGTGAGACAGAATGACTTGTTCAGAGTCACATTATTCATAGGAAGAACATGGGGAGCCTGAGCTGACTTGTTACTTTGTCAATTTGCCAGGCCCAGTCAGCCAGTCTCTTATGATAAATATAAAAATAAAACATTAAAATCCCTTTCAGTCAGTGACAGGGCTGCAGGAAGCCATTCCTGCAAAATGAAGCAAAATAAATACACTGGAGGGAAGAGATATTTCAATAAAAAAACATATTTACCTTATAACAGTTTCTGCACTACAAACACTAGAAATGCTTTGATGAACATTCCTGAGCCAGCAGCACACAAATTTAGTTGTAGACCCTTTCTCAGGTATCTATCACTTTTCTTCTAGTGTGCAAGTCTGCTAGAGAAAAGTGGACATAAAGTACAGATACAGATATTGACTAAGGGATGAGTAATTATCCTGATTAATGCAGAACTATCCTGGTTACAATACTGAAACTCCTGTATCCTGGAAAAAATTTCACCAGGAAGAAAAAAAATCAGTTTTCAGTAAACTGATACAGAGCTTTAAAGCATAAATAACATAGCTCATACAGCAGTGCAAAAGAACTGCTACTGGTGTCATGTGAATGTGGTACAGATTAGCTGTGTTCCATAGTCACTGTTGTTTTCCTGTTGTTAGTGGTAACCATTTCTAGGTTGCATAAGCTGCATGCTTCCTTGAACTCCTTAGAGTACAGTGACTTGCTCAATTTTAGTGTAAGAATGAGCAGTAACAATCCAACCTGTGATGTTGCCTGTGTTATATTTAGTGTCAAAATTATACTAGTTTAATTTTAACATGGTAAATGTTATGACAATACTTTCTAAGAGTTCAGACAATGAAAGTGAAAACTAAACTAATATATCAGTGGTAGGGGCCAGATGGCGGTTCACCTGGTTGGGCATATACATTACCATGCAGTGAAGCAGTGTAGCAGGTGTTTCTCTTTCTCATTTCCTTGCTATCTCCCCCAAACTCTCAATATCTCTCTGTCTCTATCCAAATAATAATCATAACAACAATAGTAATCAATAAATATATCAATAGTGGTATGACACAGAAAGCAGGGACAAAGATGCAGAAAACACAAGGAGACATACAACTGAAGGTAAATAAACAGAGTATGATGAATAGTGTGCAGAAATAAGGTTGAGAGTTGTGATGAGGTGGGGCTGAGGCGGATAAGTCACATGCAGAGACTCCTAAAAGTTCTAATTGATATAGACTTATACTTTTAAAATCAATAAAATGCTTCTTCCTAAAGGATACCAAATCCCAATTGCAAGGGACCACAAAATGAACTTGTACCTATACCAAAAATTACGTGTTTCCATTCTCATGCACATACATTTGACTGCTTAATGAGACTCAGTAAGGTTTTATTTCTGTATTTAGAATATACAAGTAAAATATACCATGAGAGAGAGAATATGAACAGTGGCACACCCAGGAAAGTATGCATGTTACCACACATGAGGACCCAGGTTCATGGGGAAGCTTCACATTCAGTAGAGTGGCACTGAAGGTGTCTCTCCCACTTACTTTCTCCTCTACTCTATTTCTCTCTGCCCGTATCAAAAAAGAAATATAAAGAAAAAAATTACTAGCAACAGTGGAGCCATGCTATCACCAAGCCTCAATGATAACCTTGATGGAAAATTGGGGGGGGGGGGGAGAAAGAGGAAGAGTTAAAAGAAAAAGAAAGGAAAAAAGTGACTTGCATGAGAGAACAAAAGAGACATTTTAATTTAATGTATCAGTCAGTCCTTACAGTTTAGAACTGTTTCTCTAAGGTGTTACCAAGAATCATGCTTTGTACCAAAAAAAAAAAAATCCAAAGATGTAGTTGAATAAAATAAATAAACAAAATCTCCCAACACTTAAGTATTTTGACTTTGGGAAAAATAGTTTCAAGTCATTTGTGTTTTTACAAGTGTTTATTGACACTCAAGACTACATTTTAAATGCTAAGTTCCTCTTTGATCCAGTGGTTATTAAGCAGTATGTTGTTGAGTTTCTAAATTTTGTGACTTTTACTAATTTTCTGTTTGTTTGTAAGTGTTAGTTTTACTCCACTGTGGTCTGAGATGATGCTGGGAACTTTTCTTCTATTATTTACTCCAGGTGCTTTCTACCTCTCCCTCTCTTTCTTCCTCTGGTAGGCCAATTTACTTCTTTTGAGATCATCCCATATGTCTCTGAGTTTTGTGATCTCAGTTATAAAAGGTCTTTGGATTAATGGGGTTTTTCCTTACAGAACACAACAACTGAACGATGACAGGTCAGAAAAATATTTCGATAGGTCAAATAGAAAGCAGACAAACAAAAAAAAGAAGGGAAGACATCTAAAGATCAGCCAGCAGTTCAAACTATTCTAAATTGGCTATACAAAACCTCCCCCTTCCTGAACAAAGCAAAAACAATTGATAAAAGCAGCTTAAACCACAGCTTTCTCAGCCACTCATCTGTTGTTGGGCACCTGGGATGCTTCCAGGTTTTAGCTATTATGAATTGTGCTGCTATGAACATAGGAGTAGATCAGAAGCAACCAATGGCACAGCTACATACAAGATACTGGGTAAGCTAGTTTGCTTAATCACTTTAAAAAAAAAAACTAGCTCCTTCTCACCCAAAAGTTAAACAAACAAAAACAGAGGCTCAGGAGGTTAGAAGCAAGATGGTGACTTGAGAACATCTCCTGATTTTCTTTCTGCAAAGCAACTGCTTAAAACCAGGGAATTCTGAGTGAAAGCATGATTTCCAAGCCAGTGGTGGAGGAAGTATACAGGAGGGGTCAAAGTGGAATCAAGGAGTAGAGTAGCAGCTCACATAGGCTGGCAACAGGCTGGAGAAAGGACAATGTAGACACTAGATACTGAGCTGAACTGCTGTTTCAATTTCCCTCTCTGCATTGACTAACCCCTGTCCCCAACCCCCTCACTTCATAACTACAGAAGGGTAAATTTACTGGCTATGGACAGGGAGCTCCTCTGTAGAGTCAATCTCATTATCAAAATTCCAAGCCTGGGAGCAGTGGTGGTGGTGGTGGTGGTGTACCTGTGAATCATCAAAAGGAGGGTTTTTTCCCACTTTTTTCCTTCCCCTTTCCCCAAGAGGACTGGAGCTCTTTCGGGTTGGCCTTGACAAACCTCTGCAACTTCTGAGGCTGTGACAGTACCTCCCTTAGTTTTTTGTTGTTGTTGTTCCTTGTTCCTTTTTCTTTCTTCCCTCTAGATATTTAGTTTAAGCTGCTTTAATAAATTTATAATTCTATAATAAATTTATAATTTTAATTTAATAAATTAAAAAAACAAATCTTGGAAATAGACCTATTTCTGCTTATTGAACTTTAAAAAATATATATTTTGTTCAGATTATTCTCAATATATATTTTCTTCAGATTATTCTCAAATAAGTTGGCTTATTTGAAAAAAAAACTTTTTTAAGTGAATTAATAATAGTCAACAAGATTGTGGGACAAGAGAGGTACAATTCCATATAACTCCCACCACCAGAATTCTCCATCCCCAACCCCTCTATTGGAGGGTTCTGTTCCTTATCCCTCTGGCAGTACTTGATTGTTGCCCTTATTGAGCTCCACTCACTTTCAGTTATTATGTACTTTTTCTTTAATATATATATATATATATATATATATATATATATATATATATATTATATAAGCACATATATTGGGCAAACGCTAGAAGAAGAAGAAGCACATATATCCCTAACTTATGGATACATGTGTTCATGCACTGTATCCCTTGGACACTGGTCTATATACAGTTTCTGTAACTTTGTAAGGAAGTGTGCCATCTGAAATGCAACTAGGGAACACCATAAGCTAGAGAAGTTCTCACCAGAGTATTAGAGTTGAAGGACTGAAACATGATGAGGTGCGACTGGTTATATTAATTTGTTTGAGATCAGCAAATGCAGTATCAAATGGTAAGGACCAGGAGAAGCATGAATAAATAAAAGTAAGGCCACAGAAGTATGAATAAATAACAGTAAGTTCTTTCAGGACTGTAAGAAGTATGAACTTTAAAGATAATGAGGAAGTATCCTTGCTTTCTTAGAGTATATGAAGGCAACAGATAATTAGTACTATAATCAAGTTATTTGGGAACTTGGTTTACTTTGAAAATCATATGGCTTGAATTTACTGTACCCTGGAGCCCTATTCGGGGAGTCCTGAGAGTCCAAAACAGACATGATGGGCCTAGACCTTGAATAAATCCCTCTATCCATTGTTACCTGTCATCTCTATCAGGAACAACACAATAGACCCCTTTGTGGGCCCCCATAGAACCATGCCCTCAACTTGGATCAACAACGATAGAGAATGTTCCATCTGCTGAAACGAGGCTAATCAACAAACTCTATGCTAGATCTGAGGAAGATGGGTACTGAAATTGGGGCAGCTTGGAACTTTCCTATTCATGACCTCAGAATGTGAGCTCAGATCTACAGGGAGATCCGAGACAATAAAAAATTATTGAATAGTGGTACTGCAATACATTAAATCCATAATATCAATAAATTCCAATGGCTTAAACTCACCTATTAAAAGGCACAGAACGGCAGGATGGACCATAAAACATAAAATGTAACCCAACCATATGCTATGTACAAAAATCCAACCTGGCTCAACAAGATAAACATAGGCTTAGTGAAAGGACCTCCTGGACATTTTCAGAGTTCTTCACCCCAAGAAAACAGAAAACACATTCTTTTCAAATCTACACAGCACATCCTCAAGGATAGACCACATGTTACCCACAAAGACAGTATCAACAAATTCAAAGGCATTGAAATCATCCCAAGCATCTTCTCAGACCACAGTGGAATAAAGCTAACATTACATAGCAAACAAACAAACAAAAAATACTAAAAGTCACAAAATTTGGAAACTCAACAACATACTACTTAATAACCACTGGTTATTAAGGAAGAAATTCAAATGCTTAAGCAAGAAATTCAAATGCTGCATAGTATTCCATTATGTATATATACCACAGCTTTCTCAGCCACTCATCTGTTGTTGGGCACCTGGGTATCTTACAGGTTTTAGTTATTATGAATTGTGCTGCAATGAACATAGGTGTACACATATCTCTTTGGGCATTATGGAATCCTTGGTGTATATACCTAGGAGAGGAATTACTGGGTCATATGGAAGGCCTTGTGAGAGTTCTCCAGACTGCTCTTCAGAGAGGCTGGACCAATTTACACTCCCACCAGCAGTGCAGAAGGGTTCCTCTGTCCACACAGCCTCTCCAACATTTGTTACTGCTGTCCTTTTTTGCCAGCATAGCCTGAGGGTGCTTCTTCCCGAGCAAGTGCTCTCTGGGTTGGAAAGAACTCAACTGGAGCCAACCTAGCATGCTGCGTGGGAAAGGGATCAGGAACTTGTGCTGGGCTAGCATCTCAGGAGAAAGACTCTGGGACTCTCAGAGCCAGAAGAAATCCCAAGTGTGTTCAAACAGAAGAGCAGTTGTATATATACTCGCCAAGTAGGGTGGAAACAGGATGTGAAGTAGAGAAGGTGGAGAAAAAAGAGAGTGGTGGAAATCAGGGTGTGTCTAGGAGAGGGCGCGGAGCAAAAAGCGAGTATGAACCAGTGGGGATTAAACCAATGCCCTGCAGGCAGGACAGTTCTAGTGGTTATGTAAATAGACCATAAAGTTAAGCAGGGGGAAGCTGGCATACTGCCCAACACTTTTTCATGTATGCCATTCTCACAGGAGTGAGGTGATATCTCAATGTTGTCTTTATTTGCATTTCTCTGATAATCAGTGACCTGGAGAAATTTTTCATATGTTTGTTAGCCTTTTGGATCTCCTCTGAAGTGAATGTTTTGTTCATATCCTCTGCCCATTTTTGGATGGGGTCATTTGCTTATTTGGTGATATGTTTGCTGAGCTCTTTGTGTATTTTGGTTATTAGTCTTTTGTCTGATGTATGGCATGTGAAGACAAACCATTCTGTGAGGAATTTCTTTGTTTGAGTGATAGTTTCCTTGGCTATACAGAAGCTTTTCAATTTGATGTAGTCCCATTGCTTTGATTCTGCTTTAGTCTTCCTTGCAATTGGGTTTGTTTCATCAAATATACCCTTGAGGTTTAGGTGGAAAAGTGTTCCACCAATGTTTTCCTCTAAGTATTTTGTAGTCTCTCATCTAACATCCAGGTTAAGGAGTGTACTGTTGAGCTTCCACATTTGGGGACTATTACTAATCTTTTCTTTATTATTAGTGTTAGTTTAATTCCACTGTGGTCTGATGAGATGTTGGGATTATTTCAATGCTCTTAAATTTGCTGATGCTGTCTTTGTGACCTAACATGGTCTATCTTTGAGACCCATGTGGACTTGAGTAAAATGTGTATTCCAGTTTCGTGGGGTGAATAACTCAGAAAAACGTCCAATAGTTCTAGTTAATATATCTCCACATTTAGCTCCCTTATGTTTTTATTGATCTTCTGCCAGGATGATCTGTGCAGTTGAGAGAGTAGGGTGTTGAAGTCCCCTACTATGACTGTGTTGCTGTTAATATATTGCTATAGTACTTTCAGTAGACATTTGATGTATTTAGATGGCTTCTCATTGGGTGCATAGATGTTAATAATTGTTAAGTCCTCTTGATTGACTGATCCTCTGAGCATTAAGTAGTGTCCATTCCTATCTTTTTTAATCTTATCTATTATAAAGTCGATTGTGTCAGATATGAGAATAGCTGTTCCTGCCCTTTTTTGTGGGTCATTGCCCTGTATGGTAGTTTTCAAGCCTTTCACTTTAAGTCTGTGTTTGTCTTGTTGAGTTAGGTGGGTTTCCTGTAGATAGCATGTTGTTGGGTTGTGTCTTCTGATCCATCTTCCTACTCTGTGCCTTTTAATAGGTGAATTCACGCCATTGGCAGGACACAGTATTCTTGGTTGAAAGGCTTTCTCATTGAGTACTTGATAGATATCTTGCCATTATCTTCAGGCCTGTAGTGTTTATGTGGAGAAGTCTTCTGCTTATCTTATGGGTTTTCCTCTTTAGGTGACTCTTTATTTTTCTCTTGCAGCCTTCAGAATCCTTTATCCTTATTCCTTTCTACTCTAAATATGATGTGTCTTTAACTCTGGCTTAATTCTATTTGGGACCCTCTGGGCTTCCTGAATCTTTATGTCTTTGATGTTGTCTAGACTAGAGAAGTTTTTTTTTTAATTTATAAAAAAGGAAACGTTGATGAAACCATAGGATAAGAGGGGTACAGCTTTGCACAATTCCCACCACCAGACCTCTGTATACCAACCCCTCCCCTGATAACTTTTCTACTCTTTAACCCTCTGGGAGTATGGACCCAAGATCATTGTGGGATGCAGAAAGTTGAAAAACAAGAAAAAGCCCAAATAAATGACCTTACTGCACACCTTAATGACTTAGAGGAAGAGGAACAAAGGAACCCTAAAGCAACCAAGACAGAAATAACTAAAATTAGAGCAGAAATAAACAACATCAAATATAAGAGAACCATACAAAAGATCAATGAAGCCAAATGTTGGTTCTTTGAAAAATTAAACAAGATTGACAAACCTCTAGCCAGACTAGAGAAGTTTTCAGCTATAATGGCCTGAAGAATGCTTTCTTCTTCTCCCTCTGGTAAGCTAATAATTCATATATTGTTTCTTTTGAAGTCATCCCATACATCTTTGTTGTTGTTTTTAGTATCTGAATCTCTTTTTGAGATCTCTTTTCATTTTTAGTTGTCTCTAATTTGTCCTCGATCTTGCTAACTCTGTCTTCAGCCTCATTTATTCTATTCTATCTCCCTTCTACTGTTTTCTGGAGTTCATCTATTTTGTTCTAATACTGTTTTAGCTTATTCAGTTAGTTGTGTTCTTAGCTCAACTATTTCAGCTTTCAGCTCTCTAATAACCTTGAGATAATTAGTGTTTTCTTCTAGAGTCTCATTTTTTGTTTCTGTATTTCTGATGATAATTCTTTCAAACTCTTTACTCACTACTGTGATTATTTCCTTAGCTAGTGTTTGGATGTTGACCTCATTATTTTGTGCTTCACCCTTTGGGGGACTTTTAGCTGGACTCTTGTCCTGGTTCATGTGTACATCTGCCCTATCTCATGGGACCTAGTCTATTTCTAGGTTTTGAGGCTTTTTGGAAGTGGAGAAACAGAAATGGAATTAAGGAGTCCTATGAGAAAGGAAAGTTCTCACCCAAGTAATGATGCTGAAGTATTGACATTCCATGCCTGACATCTCTGGGCACATTCCGAAGTGAAGCATGGCAAGGTGGTATTCATTGCATTGAATAGGTTGGGATCAGCAGATCCATTATCAGTTGGTATTAATTAAGAGAAGAATACTAGAAAGTGAGCCCTACACTAGAGGTTCCATGACTGGGGGAAATTTGGGCTCTATAGAGGAAGGGGGAGGTTCATGCTATCTTACAGTTTTAAAAGGTAATAAGTATTGTTATAATCAAATTATTTGGCAATTGGGTTGACTTTGAAAATCCCATTGTTTCATACATGACTTCACCATAATTTGTCCTTTGATTATATATATACATACGTGTGTGTGTGTGTGTGTGTGTGTGTGTGTGTGTGTGTTATAAAGCAACAGCACCATTTGATTCTGCTCTCCTGGTCTAAGCTTTTAAGAGAGTCACCATTTCAAAGGCTCCATCTATGGTCTGTGCATTGAAAAGGTTTGAGACATTCAATCAATTTTTCCCTTCTCATATTAATTAAATAGTGATTTATATGACTACAAGTTAATAGGTATATAAACACCATTCCCACCAGCAAAAGACTGTGTCCCATCCTATCCACCCCAACTCCAGTGAAACATCCACCCTCAAGCCAGAGATTTTTTAATTTGGTGTCCTACTCCAAACTCAGTCAGATCCTGCTTTGAGTTTCCCTTTCTGTTCTTCTTTCTCAACTTCTGTTTGTGAGTGGGATCAGTCCATACTAATCTTTGTCTTTCTGACTTACCTCACTTAATATAATTTCTTCTAGATCCATACAAGATGGGTCAGAGAAAGTGAGTTCATTGTTCTTAATAGCTCCATGTTTAGCCTTGTGAGAGTTCTGCAGACTGCTGTCCATAGAGGTTGGACCAATTTACATTCCCCTCCCCCCCAGCAGTGCCAAAGGGTTCCTTTGTCCCCACAGCCTCTCCAGCACTTATTGCTGCTCTCCTTTTTGATGTATGCCATTCCCACAGGGATGAAGCAGTATCTCAATGTTGACTTTTTTTTTGCATTTCTCTGACAATCAGTGACCTGGAGCAATTTTTCATGTATTTTTTAGGCTTTTGGATCTTTCTATAGTGAATATTCTGTTCATATACTCTGCCCACTTTTGTCATTTGCTCTTTTTTTTTTTTTGGTTATTAGTCTTTTGTCTAATGTATGGCATGTGAAGATCTCCTCCCATTCTATGTGGGCTCTCTTTGTTTGAGTGATGGTTTCTTTTGCTGTGCAGAAGCTCTTCAATTTGATGTAGTCTCATTGACTTGTTTTTTGTTTTAATCTTTCTTGCAACTGTTTGTATCATCAAAGATGTCCTTGAGGTTTAAGTGGGAAAGTGTTCCACCAATGTTTTCCTCTAAGTATTTGATATTTTCTGGTCTAACATTCAGGTTTTTGATCTATTGATCATATTGATTATATATATAATATATCTATTGCTATAGTCAAATTTGTTGAATTTTTGTTTCTGGTGAGATAAAGTGGTTCAGTTTCATTCTTCTGCATGTTTCAACCCACTTTCCCAGCACCACTTTTGAGGAGAGCTTCCTTATTTCATGTAATACTTTAGGCCCCTTTATCAAAAGTTAGATTTCCATACTTATAGGGGTTACAATCCATATTAACCCTGTCCTGGAACCTGAGACTTTGCTTATATTTCTTCATGCTTCTTCTCTTGATCCCTTATCATGTGATACTGCCTTTGTTTACCTCATCACAATGCAACCAGTGCCACCATACCATGTTTCACTTTGGATTGTATACAGAGACACCGAGCCTGAGATTTCAACCCTCTAACTCCAATAATCTGGTGATATATTTTCTATATATATCCTTTTCCATTAGCATTTTCATGTCTTTGAATATATGTTTAGAAAGTGTACTTTTGGATTATGAGATATTTCCATTTTTGTAGAACTCTTCCTACTGTTTTCCAAAGGGCCTGCCAGTTTACATTCCCACCAACTGTTTCTTTTATTTCTCCACATTCTTATCAACACTTAACATTTTCAGTTTTGTTGGAACAGATTTGAAGTGGTACCTCATTGTAGTTTTAATTTGTATAACTGCTGTGGAGAATTTTTTTCACATATATGTAGGCCATCTGTATGTCTTTAGGAAACTGTGTATTCAATTTTGCCCAATTCTTTTTTGTTTATAAGATAGTTGATAAGTATACACAAATAGTATATACAGATAAATTATAAAGAGATAGATAGATGATAGATAGATAGATAGATAGATAGATAGATAGATAGATAGATAGTAGGTAGGGAGATAGATATAACCCATAACAACAAAACTTTTTTTAGTGTGATGTGAGCTGGACTCAAATTTGAATCATGTACATGGGAACAAAGTACACAATCCTACTGAGCTATTTTTTTGCCTTTTCACTGGATTTTTTTAAATAGTTCTTTTTCTTATTTATTTAAGAAAGGATTAATTAACAAAACCATAGGGTAGGAGGGTACAACTCCACACAATTCCCACCACCCAATCTCCATATCCCACCCCCTCCCCTGATAGCTTTTTCATTCTCTATCCCTCTGGGAGCATGGACCCAGGGTCATTGTGGGTTGCAGAAGGTAGAAGGTCTGGCTTCTGTAATTGCTTCCCCGCTGAACATGGGCATTGACTGGTCAGTCCATACTCCCAGTCTGCCTCTCTCTTTCCCTAGTAGGGTGGGTCTCTGGGGAAGCGGAGCTCCAGGACACATTGGTGGGGTCTTCAGTCCAGGGAAGCCTGGCCGCATCCTGATGACATCTGGAACCTGGTGACTGAAAAGAGAGTTAACATACAAAGCCAAAGAAATTGTTGAGCAATCATGGACCCAAAGCTTGGAATAGTGGAGAGGAAGTGTTAGCGGGATACTCACTGCAAACTCTAGTGTACTTCTGCTTTCAGGTATATATTTTTCAGTAGTTTATGGATATGTGTGAACACATGCTCTCTCTCACAGAACCTGGTCTATATCTAGGTTTTGGGACTTTGTTAGAAAGTGAACCACCTGAGATGGAATTAGAGTATACTATGAAAGGAAAGGTCTCACCCGAGTAATGAAGCTGAAGGGTTGTCATTCCACACGTGAAGTCTCTGGACACAGTCTGAGCTGAAGCATGTTGAGGTGGCAATCGTTGCATTGGTTAGGTTGTGATCGGCAGGCAGATGCAATATTATTTGATATGGATTGGGAGAGGCATGTAGGATAGTGGGCCTTATCCTAAGGTTCCAGGACTGGGGGAAATATAGGCTCTATAGTGGAGATGTGAGGTTCCTGCTGTCTTAGGGTTCAAAAAGACAATCGATAGCTAATGTTATCATCACATTAATTGGTAATTGGGTTAACTTTGAAAAGTCCTTTTGTTAGGGTTTTCTATACAGTACCCAGTATCTTGTATATAGCTGTGCTATTGGTTGCTTCTGATCTACTTGGTCTAGGCTTTTGAGGGAGTCTGCATATCAGTTACACAGCCTATATATTAAAAAGATTGTTTGTGTTTTGAAAAACTTCAAGACATACAATTAGTTTTCCCCCTCATATTAATTAACTAGTGATTTATATGACTACATTTTACTAGGAGTGTACATAAACACCCTTCCCACCACCAAAAGCCTGTGACCCATCCCTCACACCCACTCCTACTGGCCCAGGAAGCTGCATGTCTATCCCTCACCACAGGGTTTTTACTTTGGTGCCCTACTTACAATTTGGACAGGTCCTGCTTTTAGTTTCCCTTTCAGATCTTCTTACTCAATTTCTGTTGATGAGTGGGATCATCCCATACTCATCTTTATCTTCCTGACTTAGGAATACTATGCAGCTATCAAGAACAATGAACCCACCTTCTCTGACCCATCTTGGACAGAGCTAGAAGGAATTATGTTAAGTGAGCTAAGTCAGAAAGATAAAGATGAGTATGGATTTTTTTTTTTACTATATCACTGAATTATTGAATTTCTAGGATTGCTGGAACTTCTTTTTTACTGGATTTCTTTGTTGATGTCAAACTATTGATTTCTTTATATATTTACATATTTTCAATATTAATTTCCTTACTCAAATGTGTAATAGATAAGTATCTTCTACCAATTTCTAAGTTATTTATTTTGCCTGAGCCTGAAATCTGATATGCAGGTGGATCCTAATTATTGTCTGGGGTGATGATGTTATGGCTGACAGAAGTACCAAAAAGATGGATCAGGGAAGAGAGTGTCTCCCAAATATAGGAAATGTGTACAAATATTATTCACTGTAAACCCCATCAATTTGATGTGATCTGGGGCCCATATTCATATTAGAAGTCTATTTGACCTCCACATCTCTGTATATCTGAGCTCACATTCTGTGGTCATAAGTAGGAACATTCCAAGTTGCCCCAATATTGACCCATCTTCCTCAGGTGTAGCATAGAGTATACTGTCCATCCTCCTTTCAGAGGATAGAACATTCTCTACCATTGTTGATCCAAGGTGAGGGCAAGGTCCTATGGGGACCCACAAAGGGGTCTATTATGTTTTTTTATTTATTTAAAAAATGAGACATTAACAAAACCATAGGATAAGAGGGATACAACCACATACAACTCTCACTCCCATCCCCTCCCCTGATAGATTTCATATTCTTTATCCCTCTGGGATTATGGACCCAAGGTGATTGTGGGATGCAGAAGGTGGAAGGTCTGGCTTCTGTAATTGCTTCTCCGCTGAACATGGGCATTGACAGGTCAATCTATACACCCAGCCTGCCTCTCTCTTTCCCTAGTGGGGAGGGGCTCTGGTGAAGTGGAGCTCCAGGACACATTGGTGGGTTCATCTGTGCAGGAAAGTCTAGCTAGTATCATGCTAGCCTCTGGAAACTGGTGGCTGAAAGAGAGTTAACATACAAACAAATTGTTGAATGTTGTTAAAATTCCGGACGGCTCCAGCCAGCAGGGCTAGCTTCACGGGCGGGTAACAGAGATGCGGAGACAACGGCTGGGCAGGGAAGCTGTATTTCTTTATTCAGGAACAATGATTCATAAACTAAGACAAACTAATCACCAAACAGAACTCTGCTGTCTCTTTGCGGCAGCGCAAGCACTCTCTCTTACTCTTGAACTCAGGATCTCTCCAACTCTGGAACTCTGGAACTCTCATACTGGGGAACCCTCTGAAACTCTGGCACTCTCGAACTCAGGAACCCTCTCCTGGGGTTCCTTGGGGCAGGGCCAAGCGGGCCTGCGAAATTAACTGGACTCATCCAATTCTCTTGGTGGGGGAGGGCTAGAACAAACCAATGTAAAGCATACGACAGTTGAACAATCATTGACCTAAAGGCAGGATAGTGCAAATGAAGTGTTTGGGGGTCCTCAATTTTCTAGATAGCTAGTAGGCATATTCTATTTATATTTCAAAGGGCCTGTAGCTACACTAGATTTTTTTCTCTGAGCCTGAAATCTGATATGCAGGTGGATCCAAGTTATTGTATGGGGACATGATGTTACGGCTGGAAAAGGGACAGAGAGCTAGATCAGGGAAGAGAGTAGCTCCCTAATATGGGGAAGGGGTATAAATATTGTTGACTGTGAACCCCATAAATTTGATTTGGTCTGGGGCCCATATTTAGCTTAGGAGACTATGTGACCTCTGCATTTCTATAGATCTGAGCTCACACTGTGGTCATGAGTAGGAACATTCCAAGCTGCCCCCATACCAACTCATCTTCCTCAGATGTAGCATAGAGTATGTTGTCCATCCAACCTTTGGGGGATGGAACATTTTGTCACGTTGTCGATTCAAATTGAGGGAAAGGACCTATGTGGGGCCAACAAACGGTTCTATTTTGTTGTTCCAGGAAGAGATGACTGGTAATTATGAAGAGATGGATTTATTTGAAGTCTAGGCTCATAATGTCTGTTTGGGAATCTCAGGACTCCACAAACAGGGCCCCAGCTGATGGGGTGGCCTGATAGTAACTAAAGAGTCATCATTAAATTAT
Organism: Erinaceus europaeus; assembly: GCF_950295315.1. Lineage (NCBI taxonomy): Eukaryota > Metazoa > Chordata > Mammalia > Eulipotyphla > Erinaceidae > Erinaceus > Erinaceus europaeus. The sequence continues at coordinate 34,653,234 of NC_080181.1, read as the reverse complement.
GCCAGTCTCTTGCTCTTATTCAACTTTTGCAGTTCTTGGTTTGCTAAGGTTTGCTTTGGAGTGAGTGAGAGAACTGTAATAGGAAGTAGGTGAGGAGGGTATCTAAGTCTAAGTAGACACTATTTTATTAGAAACTTTATACTGACTCACTGCAGACTATTGTGCACTTTTGCTTTCATGAATATATTTTGCCCTAATTTATGGATACATGTGAACGTATCTTCCATTTCACGGGACCTGGTCTATATCAAGGTTTTTGGACTTGTTAGGAAGTGAACTGCCTGGAATGGAATTAGAGAATACTATGAAAGGAGAGCTCTCACCTGAGGAATGAAGCTGAGGGGTTGTCATTCCACACCTGAAGTCTCTGGACACAGTCTGAAGTGAAGCAGGCTGAAGTGGTACTCGTTGCATTGATTAGGTTGGGATCAGTGAATGCAATATTATTTGTTATAAATTAAGAGACGCATGCAGGAAAGTGTGCCCCACCCTAAGATTCCAGCACTGGGAGAAATATAGGCTTTGTAGTGTAAATATGAGATTCCTACTGTCTTAGGGTTCAAGAAGATAATAGATAGGTAATAGATAATAGATAATCATATTATTTGCTAATTGGGTTAACTCTGAAAAATCCCATTGTTAGGATTTGCTGTATAATACCCAACATCACCATAATTTTGTCTTTTGACATTATTTTTATATAGCTGTGCCATTGGTTGCTTCTGCTCTCCCTGGTCTAGGCTTTTGAGAGAGTCTACATATCAAAGACTCGGTCTATGTATAAAAAAGACTCAGTCTTTGCTTTAAAAATTTTGAGACATACAATCAATTTTCTCCTCTCATATTAGTGTTTTATATGACTACAGATTAATAGGAATTTACATAAACACTATTTCCACCACCAAAAGACTGTGTTAGATCCCAACCAAGCCCCTACCCCCAACACCCACCATCCCGGGAAGCTGAATATCCACCATATCGCTCACCCCAGGGCTTTTACTTTGGTGCCCTACTCCAGATTTAGTCAAATCATGTTTTTAGTTCCACTTTCTGTTCTTCTTTCTCAAATTCTGTTGATGAGTGGGATCATCCCATACTGATCTTTATCTTTCTGACTTAGCTCACTTAACATAATTCCTTCTAGCGCCATCCAAGATGGGTAAAAGAATGTAGGTTCATTGTTCTTAATAGCTGCATAGTACTCCATCGTGCATATATACCACTGCTGGGAAATTGTGCTGATGCAGTCACATTTGCCATGTTGTCCCCTCAGGCTACTGCTAGTTCCTGCGAGAGTTGGGACATTCTTGGAGTGCCTGTTCAGCCATGTTGTGCCCTCAGGGCATTGTCTATATCCCGCGATATTTGGAGTGCTTTGGTTACTCCTCTCCCTCCCATTCTCACAAGAGTTATTATTATCTTATCCTGGAGTGATATGGTTACTCCTCCCCCTTCTCATTTTCGCGAAAGCTACTCTTATAAAAGCCCTTCTTCCGCACCTCGCTCTCTTGCCAGTGCTTCACTCCAGTGTTCAGATGCAGGAAAGGTTACTGCGTGAGGCGGCCATTTTCGCTACCTCCATGTGGCCCAACCTGCCTCTCTAGCACCCAACTCTGAGGTGCCAGTGCAAATAAAGATTTGTGTTTCCTCTTCGCTCCGGACCCCCTCTCTCTCTTCTCCCCAGCCCGCGCACAACAACATCTGGCCCCCGACATGTCCCGCACTCACGCCCAGCCTGAGGTCCAGAAAAGCCGCCCAGACACAGGTAAGTGGCTGCCTGACTCTGTGGCCCTCACCACAGCTTTCTCAGCCACTCATCTGTTGTTGGGCACGTGCATTGCTTCCATGTTTTAGCTATTATGAATTGTGCTGCTATGAGCATTGATGTACAACTATCTTTTTGGTTAGGTGTTATGGAGTCCTTGGGGTATATCCCCAGGAGAGGAATTACTGGGTCATATGGAAGGTCCATGTCTACCCTTAAGAGAGCTCTCCAGAATGCTCTCCACAGAGGCTGGGCTAGTTTATATTCCCATCGTGATTTATGTCCTTCTGATTGCTTTATGGTTTCTTTGTTCCTCTTCTGAGTCCTTAAGGTGTGCAGTAAGGTCATTTATTTATTTTTATTTTTTTTAATATTTATTCCCTTTTGTTGCCCTTGTTTTATTGTTGTTGTTATTTATTATTGATGTCATCACTGTTGGATAGGACAGAGAGAAATGGAGAGAGGAGGGGACGACAGAGAGGTGGAGAAAAAGATAGACACCTGCAGACCTGCTTCACCACCTGTGAAGCAACTCCCCTACAGATGGGGAGCCAGGGGCTTGAACCAGGATCCTTACGCCAGTCCTTGTGCTTTGCGCCACCATGCACTTAACGCGCTGTGCTACCACCTGACTCCCAAGGTCATTTATTATAAGATAGTTTTCTTGTGCTCTAATGTGTGCTTGTATGACTATGAGTTTCCCTCTCAGTGCTGCTTTAGCTGTCTTAAATATTTTCATAGCTTGTGTCTTTATTTTCATTTCTTTCTAGGAACATTTGAATTTCTTGCTTCAGGGCCTCTTTGATCCAGTGGTTATTATGTATCATTTAGTTGAGTTTCCAAATTCTGTGACTTTAAGCAATTAGAAAATTGTTGTTGAATCTAATTAGAAAATTGTTGTTGAATGTTAGCTTTACTCCACCGTTTTCTGAGAACATACTTGGGATGAATTGAATGCTCTTGATTTTTTTTTTTTTTTTTTTTTTTTTTTTTTTACTATTCTGAATGCTCTTGATTCTGTTGTTGATCTTTCTGGCCTAACATGTGGTCTATGTTGTGCCCAGAAGTTCGATCTCACACAAAGAAGACCAGAATCACACGCAATAGCAAGAGCCTTTATTATCAAGCTTAAGCTTGGGCCACTGACACCATTCCAAGCAAAGGGAGAGTCTGCAACCCTGATCACTTCTCGTCCCACCTTTTTATAGTTATCACAGGGTGGGCACAGGTAGAAATATTCACACTAAACAAGGAACAATTGGCCTTGGGCCAACAGCTGCTCTCAAAATTTGGGGCCCCCCTCCAACCCCACATTTCCCCCTTGTCTTTTTGTAACTTTTAGGGCCCAATCTTGGGCCAATCTCTGTTTCTAACTACTGTCCCAGCATCAATGGGGCAGCAGTAGCAGTAAATAAGATCAGAGTCACCAGGAGAGAAAGAGTCTACAGAGTTGTAAGCAGACAAAGCAGCCTGAGTGGGTGTTTGGGAACAGACTTGAGTTGCCATCTGGTCTTGAACTCTTCTGTCTCTGCTGCATGGACATGGGAGTGGTGGATCCACGAGCCGATACCATCCACCTTCAGGTTATGGGGGTGGCTAAGATGACAGCACACTGTCCTATCCACCGGGGCTCAAGTTTTTTTTTTTTTTTTTTTTTTTTTTTTTTGTGGTATCTCACCAGGACTGAGTCTCTGGGCTGGAAGGGATGAGTGTTTGGAGGGGGTACAGCGTCATATATTGCTCTCAGCCTTGGCCACACACGCTTTTGGACTTGAGCCATTATCTGTAAGGATGTAAGCAGGTTCTGATCATTAATATCAGTGAGCAAGTCTGATCTCAAGGCTGGGATTATGGGAGGGGGACGACCAAACATGATCTCAAATGGGGTCAGCTTTGCAATATAGGGGGTATTTCTTATTCTATAAAGGGCAAAGGGAAGGAGAGTTACCCAGTCTATGCCAGTCTCCATAGTTAATTTTTTTAAGGTTTCTTTTAGAGTTCTATTCATCCTTTCTACCTGTCCTGAGCTTTGGGGCCTATAGGTGCAATGTAATTTCCATTTTGCCACAAGGATGTCCACTAAGTTCTAGGTGTTTAACCATGGCTTGGAGCAAGATGAATTTACCATCAGCTGTTACCCACCAATTACCGCACTTGTCAGCTAAAGGTAACTTTATCTGGAGCTCTTCATCTGATGTATATTCTGGCTCATCAGGCAGGATGGGTTCTCCAGGGTTTGGCAGACAAAAGGATAATTCATCTGTTCTTTCCAATGCAACTTGTCTGGCTGTGACATCTGCTAGGCAGTAGCCCCATGTCACAGGATCTTCTCTCTTCTGGTGTCCAGGGCAGTGTATTATAGCCACCTAATCTCGCATCCAGATAGCCTCTAATAAGTCCAGTATTTCTTGTTGGATTTTGATAGCTTTACCTTCAGCTGTGAGTAGTCCCCTTTCTCGATATATAGCCCTGTGGATGTGGGCTGTGGCAAAGGCATAGCGGCTTTTGGTGTAGATGTTAAGTCTTTTCCCTTTTCCTAGGTTGAAAGCTTTTGTGAGGGCAATTAATTCAGTTTTTGGGCTGAAGTCCCTGCAGTCAGGGAGGCTGCCCACACAGTCTTTTGTTCAGTAGTTACTGTGGCCCCAGCATACCTTACCCCATCCCTATGAGGCTGCTTCTGTACACCATTTAACCCCTGCTCCCTCAGGTCTTCCCAGAGGATAGATGTGCAGCTCAGAATCCCAGAGCAGCCATGCAAGGGAGGGTCCAATTTGGGGTCAGGGAGCAAGGCAGCTGGGTTCAAGGAAGCTTCATCAGTCAAATTCAAGGCAAGGATAAGAACTGGCATGGAGCTGGTGGTCACAACCACTGGTCCTCGAGGCGAGAAAGCAGTGGTTGCTCCCATCCCAGAAAGCAGGTCTCTCCCAAGAAGGGGGTAGGGGCATTCAGGAACAAGCATAAAAGAATGAGATACCTGTCTCCCAAGTCCACACTCCTCTGATTAGTCCAAGAATATTGTTTCATGCCAGTCGCTCCTTGTATCCAGGTCTTTTGTTTGAATAGCTTTCCCATGGACTGGACCAACACCGAATGCCTAGACATCGCGTCCACCAAAAATCCAACAGGTTTCCCCTCTATTAAAGTTACCCTGGGTTCAGGGAGGAGTAACTAGTCCCTAGTCACTGAGTTCTAGGATTTTTATCTCTGTCTTTTTGTCTCCCTTCTTTTCTCAGACATTCTCTAGCCCAGTGTCCCATTTCCCTGCAATATGCACACTGATTTTCAAGGAGCTTCTTTTTTCCCTCCCAGTATGGACCTCTGTTTTTTTCAAACCTTTGGGGAGGATGGACCTCTCAGCCTTTCCACCAAGGGCATTCTGCAGCAGCTGCCAACAATACCTTATTGAGGTTGCGAGTCTGTCACTCATTAGCTGTTGTCATTGTCCATAACTGGCGTTCCTCAGGTGTTTCTCGGTTGTTAAAAACTTTCTCTGCTACTGCCAATAGTTCCTGTAAAGACTTATCTGCTATATCAGGGGTAGCTTGGTTTACAAACGCCATTATTACTGACTTATTCCCTGGAGCTTCTGGATCTAGGGGAGTGAACATTCGATATGCCTCCATAATTCTTCCTAAGAAAGCAGCTGAGGTTTCTATTTCTTGGCCAAATTACTGGGCCGGCATGCCGCCACCCGAAGACCACCCATCAGAGTCTGGTGATAGACCTGTAGCTTCTCCTTACCTTCAAGTGAGTTAAAACCCCCGGTGGGTCCTATCAAAGGAAAACCAGCATCTATTAGGGCTGGGTTTAAGGTAGGGTTCCCATCTGCCCCAGGCACAAGTAAAAGCTGCTGGCAGTCATTCCAGGTTGGCTGATGGATAAAAAACAACAGAATCTAATAAATTAATGAGTGCTGCTGGTTTTTCTGAACACCTAGGGTTCTGCATTTTCCAATGATAAAGGTCACTAGTGGAAAACGGCCAATATTGCATTAATTGTTCGCCATTCTCTTCCTAGGGCCTGAAGGGGCAGGGCCACCAAATCAGGGATTCACTGGGCTGTACGGGTTCTCATACAAGGAGGGCTCCTTAAGTCCTGGCCTGCTGCTGGGAGTTTCTGTGGGACTGGGGGAAGTTGAGGTTGGTAGGGAGGAGGGTACTCTAGGAGGTCTTCCTCAGGACTACCTTGGAGAATAGGGTAGGAGCGAGGAAGTGAGAGGGGGTGTGGAAAGGACAGTAGGCTGATGAGGAGAATCCTTTAAAGCAAGAACTGTGGGTCTCGAACCCTGTGGAGAAAGAAAAGGTTTTAGCAAAGGGGGGGGGTTCTCTAACAGATCCTGCCAAGTAAGGATATAAGAAACCTAGTCCGGGTGTCCTGGATGTCCCAAGATAACATCCTTGGTGGCACAGATAGGAAGCAAGTCCCAGGCTCCCTCTGGGGGCCAATTGGCAGAGAAGGCTGGCCACCCACCTTGGCAACAAGTGATCATCCAGTCCTGTTTCACCTCGAGACCCAACTCATGAGCTCCTTATCTAAATTTTCCAAAATTACTCACTACAGATAGACCTGTCCTGAAGGCTCAGTGAAGCTGGTGTACTTCTAGTGAGATGGGGATCCCGGTCGAGGCCCCATATGTTGTGCCCAGAAGTTCGAGTCCCGATCTCACACAAAGAAGACCAGAATCACATGCAATAGCAAGAGCCTTTATTATCAAGCTTAAGCTTGGGCTGCTGACACCCTTCCAAGCAAAGGGAGAGTCTGCGACCCCGATCACGTCTCGTCCCACTTTTTTATAGTTATCACAGGGTGGGCACAGGTGGAAATATTTACACTAAACAAGGAACAATTGGCCTTGGGCCAACAGCTGCTCTCAATATTTGGGGCGTCCTTCAACCACACAGTTTATCCTTGAGGATGTGCTATGTGGGTTTGAAAAGAATGTGTATTCTAGTTTTTGAGGGGTGAAGAACTCTGAAAATGTCCAGGAGGTCTAGTCTGTCCATCTCTTCACTTAATTCTCTTGTTTCTTTATTGATTCTCTGCTTCATTGATCTAAGTGTGAGAGTGGGTTGTTGAAGTCTCTCACTATTATTGTATTACTATTGATGTATTTTTGTAGTTCTTTCAGTAGGAGTTTGATGTATTTAGAAGGTCCCTCATTGGATGCATATATGTTGATAATTGTTAAATCTTCTTGGTTGATTGATTCTCTAATCATTATGTAATGGCCTTGCCTATCTTTTATTATTTTATTTAGTTTAAAGTCTTTGTTGTCAGAGAAAAAAATGGCTGTGCCTGCCTTTTTTTGTGGTCCACTGGCCTGTATGATTGTTCTCCATCTTTGCACTTTAAGCTTGTGTTTGTCTTGTTGGATCAAGTGGTATTCTTGCAAGCAGAGTATGGTTGGGTTATGTTTTCTGATCCATCCTCCCACTCTGTGCCTTTTAATGGGTAATTTTAATCCACTGACATTTGTTGATATTATGTATTGAATGTGTTATAGTGCCATTATTCAACAATTATTAATTTGCTCTGATATATGGCAAGTATTATATTGATGTTCTTGTTTATAAGAGGTCTTTTAGAACCTCTTTCAGGGCAGGCTTGGTGATAGTTGCCTCATTTAACTATTGCCTGTCTGAGAAGTTTTTGATCTCTCCATGTAGTTTGAATGAAAGCATACCAGGATATATTATACTTGGTTGAAACCCTTTATCACTGAGGGGTCAACAGGTATCTTGCCATTCTCTTCTGGCTTTTAGAGTTTGAGTGGCGAAGTCTGATGATAGTCTTATGAGCTTTCCCCTGTATGTGACTTTTTGTTTTTCTCTTGAAACTTTTAGAATCCTTTCTTTATCCTTGTTTCTTCTCATTGTAATTATGATGTGTCTTGGTGTCTTCAGGTCTCGGTTTATTCTGTTTGGGACTCTCTGGGTCTCTTGAATCTTAATGTCCTTTCTGTTTAGGTGTCTGAAGTTTTCTTTTATTATTTCCTTTAGATTATTTACTTCCCCTTCCTCTCTTTCTTCCTCTGGTAGGCCAATTATATGAATGTTACTTCTTTTGAGATCATCCCATATGACTCTGTTGTTTTCAGTGTCTCAAATTATTTTTTTAGCTCTTTTACCTCTTTCTTATTTTTCTCTAACTCATCCTCTGTCTGGATAATTCTTTATCTGCTTCTGTTAATCTGCTTTCCCTTCCCTCAGCTTCTTTCTTCAGTTTAGTTATAGTATTAGCTTGTTCTGTTAGTTGGTCTTTTAGCTCAACCATTTCAGCTTTTATTTCTCTAATTACCTCAAGCTAGCTTGTATTTTCTTTTGAGGTTATTCTCTGTTGTTTTCCTAGTTCTCATAGCCTTTTTCTCCATAGTTGTCTTCATTTCTGTTATTTCTAGGTTCATTATTGTTTGTTTCATTTTCTTATCTATGGTTACTTTTGACTTACTTGGAGTTTCTTCTGAGCTCCTGTCCTAATTCATTGTGGTAGCAGTTTTATTTGCTCTTGATTTAAACTGTTTTTTAGTGATGTGGTTTATATTTTTCTTTTCTGTCATTCTTCAGTTTTTCTGTTTTGAGTACAAGCCATGCTATACTAAATACCTTTATGATAAGTGAAGTCACCAACCTCAGAGATTACAACAATACTAACTGAAGCAAGAATTGATGCAATTCAACCAATACCATTTAGCCAAACAACACCTGTCTAAGAATAAATATCAACCAAACGAAAGAAAAAAGAAAGAAAAAGGAAAAAATGGAAAGCAAGAATAGACAAGTATTAATTAATTCTAAGGATAAACAGGGGAGAAAGGGAACTAGAGAAGACACATGCATATAGAGTTGAATCCGATTCAGATTTCTTCTCCATAATAATTCAAAAGCGAGTGTCAGTGCATTCAGAAAACAAAAGAAAGAAGAAGGAAGAAAAGAAGACAATAACAAGAAAAAAGGTGGTGAAGGAACGATTTTTTTAATTAGCTAGAAGGAGGGAAAAAGGTAAGTGGAGGGAGGAGGTAGAGAGAAACAAGTTCCTCTCACAGTGGATAGGACACTCAGTCACCTAGCAATGAAAAAAAAACAACAGTTAATTTTGGTAAATCTGATGATGGAGGGGGAAAATTGACACATGTATATAATAATAATAATAATAATAATAATAATAATAATAGAATAGAGTAAAAAACCTAACAGTCTGCTGCTTGGACCACTCCAGATTGTCTGCATGAAGCCCGAGCAAAGACTGCCAATTGTAAGAAGTATCAAAAAAAAAAAAAAGCTCCAGGTAGTCTTTCCCAGGCAGGGGTGAGGCTCTGATTAGTCAGGTATTTTATCACTCAAATACAGCTCCAGCCACTTTTAAAAAAAAAGGAAAACAAAAAGGGAAAGGCTTGGAATGATGCTCCTAGTGAGCCAGGACTCTTGGTAAAAAAGTTGCTCAGCAGGGAGCCTGCTAGGAGGGGCTGTCCAGCCACTGGGGGCTAGTTCTAGGGTCAAAAGGAGGTGTGACTTTAGAAATAGTCAAAATATTTCCTTTCTTTCCCATGGCCTCCTTTTTCTATCTAAGAGTGGTATCATCCTTAGGACCCCTTATTCACCCTCCTGCTGATGGCCCAGTACCCTACACTATCCAGAGAATCCCAGGTCACAAGCTACTGCTTGTTGGAGCTCATGCTAGCCGCTGCTTCCAAGTTGCCATCTTGACTCCATCCCCCTAATTTTTCTTTCTATCCTGAAAAAGTTTATTTTGTTATGTAGAAGCTTTGTAACCTGATACAGTTCCATTTTTATTTGTTCTTTAGTTCACTTTGCTAATGGATTTGAAGCTCCAGGCATGTTTATAATGCTAAGCTACTGAAGTATTTTACATGAATTTCTTCCTGTATAGTTTCTGTTATAATAATCATGTCTCTAAACCATTTTGAATAGGGGCCAGGTGGTGGCATACCTGGCTGAGCACACATTACAATGCACAAGGACCCAGGTTTGAGACCCCATTCTCCACCTTCATGGGGAAAGCTTCACAAGTTTTGAAGCAGTGCTGCAGGCATTGTTCTGTCAGTCTCTATCCAATAAATTAAAAAAAAGAATAACCCACTTTGAGTAAATGCTGGAGTATAATATTAACTTATAGTCTAGTTTCATTTTTTTTACATATGAATGTCCAGTTTTCCCAATACTATTTGTTCAAGAGGATTTCTTTTCCTTACTGAATGGTTTTTGCTCTTTTGTTATGTATTAGATGTCCATATATTTGTAGATTTATTACTAGCTCTCTGGTCTGTTCCATCAGTTGAATATCTACATGTGTCCCAACACCATGCTGCTTTTTGGTATAGTTGGAGGTGTGTAAATAAATATGCTACCTTGCTTTTGTTTGTTTGCTTGATTTGTTTTATCTCTCAGAATTGCTTTGGCTAGTCATGGTTCCACACAAATTTCAGTATAGTTTGTCCAATTTCCTTGAGGAATACTTTTAGATTTAACAGAGACTGCATTGAATCTATAGATTGCTTTAGGTAGAATGACCGTATTTTGAATTTTTATTTTCATTAGTGATTTAATATTAGCTTACAAAACTATGAGATAAAGGGGGCATAATTCTACACAATTCCCACCACAAAAGTTCCCACCACAAAAATTTCCTCACTCCCGCATTGGAAATTGCATTAGTTCTCCCAAAGCCACGGATATGGGTTGACTATTATTTTTATTACTACCCATATTTATATATATTTTCCCTCTTTTTCTATGTTCCTTCCTTCTATTTCTTTCTAAATCACTCATACACCTGTTACTACTTCCAAATGTCTTTTCTTTATTTTTCCCTCCTCTTTCTCTGAGTCCTGATGGAATTGGAATTCAGAGCCCTCTGGTTATCTTCCCCTAACAGTTATACCACTCTGGGAGTTAGGACCAAAATAGAATGACCACTTTTTAAACAATATTTTTTTCTCTTGATACACAACAGGGACACCCTTCTATTTCTTTGTGTCTTTATTGTTTTTAACAATGTACTATAGTTTTCATTGTAAAAGTCTTTCACTTTTTTTTTTTTTTTTTGCTATATTTACCCTATAGTGTTTTATCATTTTCAGTTCACTTGTGAATGGAGTTGCTTTCCCTTTCCTCATAGCCTTTATATAGAAAAATTATGAGGCCAGACACTTGGTTAAACACACATTTTACTATGAGCAAGGAATCTTCCTTAGCAGAAAAGCACAACCACAGGCATGTCACCTATGTATCAATTTATCTATCATCTATCTATCATCCATCTATCATCTCCCTCTATCCCTACTCCTACTGTACCACTATCCCTGTCTCCCCCTTCACTTTCAATTTCTTCCTGTTTCTATCCAATAAACAAATAAATATAAAATCCATAAAAATAAATGCCACCGATTTATGTACATTGTTTTTTTGTTGTGACCCAAACAGGAGTTTGGGACTATTAGCATACAAATGATGTCACCCTGAGAAGTTGCTTCAGAGAAGGGAATGTATAAAAGCAAGGGACTTTGAATAGGTTGCTCTCTTTGGCTGCTGTTTCTTCTCCTGGTCAGAAACATCTCAGCAGAGGTGCACCATGGCTACTACTCCTGGGAACTGAACACATGTGACTCTGCTAGCCAGTAAACTTTTAGACCCCTCTACAGCCATGAGCAACCTTTACCAGAGCTGATACTTGTTTATTTTATGGGACTAAACTTTTGATAACTATACTCAGACTTTATGGACCTAGCATACTCTTAACCCTTGAAGATAAGTGCTTATTTTGCCTTTTACCTGTTTCATCCTAGTAAACCTTATATTGTTTAAAAGAGTTCCCATCTTCCGACTGTGAATCTTTTCACACACCTCATGCAGCCCCCACCAAGTCCTTTTTTAAGTTGAATTACAACATTTTTGTACCTTTCCACTTTATTGAATTTGTTAATAGTTTCTCGTAATTTTTTGTTGAGTCTCTAGGATTTCCTATGAACATTATCATGCTATTTGCACCTAATGGTGGCTTAACTTCATCATTGCCAATTTGGATTCTTTTTCTTTTTCTTGCTTTGACAAGGCCTCCTAAAACTATGTTGAATAGAAGTGATAGGAGTGGAAATTTTAGTCAAATTTCATATTTTAAAATGAAAATTTTGTTTTTCACTGTTGAGTTTTATGTTAACCATGGATTTGTACTATATGTCCTTTGTTATGTTGATGAATGTTCCTTCTAGTCCTAATTTAATTAAGCATCTTTATCATAAGTATATGCTGAATCTTCCCAAAAAGCATATTTCTGTTTATTGATATAAACATGAAAGGACAATATAGAGAAAAAATAGAGAGAGAGAGAGACCAGAGCACTGTTTAGCCCTGGATTATGGTGGTGCTAGGGATTGAACCAGGGACTTCAGAGCCTCAGGCATGAAAGTCTTTTGTACAACCATGCTGTCTTCCCAGACAAAACATGGTTTTTATCTTTCAGTTTTATTTGATGGGAAGAGGTAGATTATATCAGTTGATTTGCATATTGTGAACCATCTTTGCATCCCTGGGATGAATTCTACTTGGTAATGATGATTTTGTTGTGGACATTGTACATGAATATTCATGAGATACTTGGGTCTATTTCCCTTTTTTAATTATTTTTTTATTTTTATTAATTTGTTGGATATAGAAAGCCAGAAATAAAGATGGAAGGGGACAATAGAGAGCAAGAGATACAGAAAGACACCTGCAACACTGCTTCATCATTCACAAAGTTTTCTCACTACAGGTAGGGACTGGTCTCAAACCCAGGTCTTTGCTCACTGTAACATGTGCTCAGCCAGTTGTGCCATCATTCAGCCCCTCTTTTCAATTCTTTATTGGTTATTTAATATTGATTTACAAGACTAAGACAATAGGGGCATAATTCCATATACTTCCCAATATCCAAGTTCTGTAACTGATCTCTCCCATTGGAAACTTCCCTATTGTTTACCCCTATGGGAGTATGGACCACAGTTCTTTTGGGGGTGAGCATTCTAGCTTCTGTAATTGCTTCTCCACTGGAAATAGGTGTTAGTCTGTTTCTATATTTACCTATTGGGGTAAGACTCTGGAGAGGTGAAGTTCCAGGACATATTGGTCAAGTCGTCTACCCAGAGAGGTCAAGATGGAATCATAGTAGCATCTTCAACTTGGTGGCTGAAATGCAGTTAGATGGAAAACAGGACAAAATGTTTAATGAACAGGAATCCAAAAGTAGGTATAGAGTAGATAAAAATATGGACCTTAGGGTAGAAGGAATCAAGGCAATCTATTTTAATAATGTTCTGAGGACACTCTATCTTAATAATCTTTGCTTTGAACTTGATAGCTAACATGGGGGTGGACTAGAAATATTTCTTGTGGGAGTCAGGTGGTAGTGCAGTGGATTAAGTGTAGGAGGCACAAAGTGCAAGGACCAGCATAAGGATCCCAGTTTGAGCCCCCCGGCTCCCCACCTGCAGGGAAAGTAGCTTCACAAGTAGTGAAGCAGTCCTGCAGGTGTCTATCTTTCGCCCTCTCTGTTTTCTCCTCTCTCCATTTCTCTCTGTTCGATCCAACAGTGATGACAACAATAATAACTACAACAATAAAAAGGGCAACAAAAGGGAATAAATATTTTTTAAAAAAGAAATATTTCTTGGGAAGTTGATATCTGTGTTGAGAATAGAACTAGAGAGCAGGATTAGGGCAGATAGTTGCTTGCAAACTTGAAGAAGATATGTAAATGCAATTAACTGCCACATTAATCTAACTGTTGGGGGGAATCCACATATATTCAAATGTAGTACAAGAGTCTGTACAACTGATGAATTCCTGTCAGACTGAGCTCACAGTCCATGGTCACAGTTGGAAACTTTCTAGGCTGCACTTATTTCAGCACCAGTGTTCCTTGAGTGTCAGAGTATGATGAGCCAGCCTCCATTCAGAGAGTGAAGCAGTCCCTACCATTGCTAGTTCATAGTAAGTGTATGTTCCTGAAGAAATATATAGAAGGGCTTTTAATGATGTCTCCAATCTATTAGAAATTTAGGCCCATATGATCTATCCAAGGACTTCCTGTGGGTTGGCCTGGTAGTGGCCAAAAAGGTCATTGTTCAGTGAGACAGTCTCTTACTTTTATCAAGGTTTTGTAGTCTCTTCTTTAGTTTATGAACTTAGACTTGCTTCTTCAGTTGTTGAGTGTCATTTGTTGTATCCAAACTGGTATTAGCCTTATGGGATCTGGCCTCAAATTAAGGAAGAAAGAGACCTAGGATTTTGATGGGGTCATGGCCTCAAGTAATGTCTGAAAGAGCAGTCAAGTTAAACTACAATTTTCTCAGTGTCATTACTAAAACTGTAACTTTGTTTTGAATCCGATTTGTCAAATTTTTACTCTTGTGCTTCCTGAGAAAATCGTATTTGACTTTTATAATATCCACTGTGTTTTAGAATATTTCAAATATAGACTTCTCACCCAATAATTTTTATGATAAATTTAAATGTAGGGAGCCTAATGACTAAGCAGGTTTTCAGGACCAAGGTGAATGGAAAGCTAAAAACTAAGTTTGTGCATGTCAAAACTTGCTGTTGATAGTAAATAAAATTCTAAGAACCCCATGTTCTGTGCTTTTGTGGAGAGTAATTTAACCTACATTATACTAGCACTTCATAAGAGCAGATTTGCAGATCCAAGTGAATCTTGTGTTTGATTATACTCAGTCTTACCACTTAATAGAAGAAAAATTTCCTAAACCTAACAGGTAGTTCAGAAAAGTACTGAAAAATGAGATAGAGTAAGAATACCTTACTTTATAGTGAGAATGAGATGTATTATCTTTTAAATATAAATATTAAATACACTATATTAATATATACATACATAGTCTTATTATATTGTTGTTCTTTTTAAAATATCTATTTATTATGCACATTAGCTATATAGATTATTATACATTACAAAATTCAAAAACTAGGATGCAGTAAGGTAAAAGGTCTGGAAGACCATGAAAGACACACTGACCTGCTCACTGGTTGCCTCAGCTTCAGTATATACACAACAATCCACATCAGTATCCAACTTTCTTTAATAAAATATGACAAACACTACAAAACTTTATCTGGAATCAGAAAATACTAATGCCCCCCCAAAAATCTTGGTATTAGAACAAAAATAGACACAGTGACCAGTGGCATGGAACTGAGAGCTGAAAATTAAGCTCCCACACATATGGACAACTAATTTTTGATAAGGGGACCCAAAATATTAAATGGAGAAGAAAGAGTTTTTTTCAACAAAAGCTGCTGTGACAATTGGGTAGACCCATAGATTATGTTTCTTCCTTCCACTGGAGATAAATTTCAGCTTTTTCTACATTGGAAGTGATACAATGCCACATCTGAGTGATGGAATCTGTGAGTGAGTGTCAAACTTTGTCTCTGCTGTTGGCAGATTGCATGTATGTCTGTGGTGACAGACAAATCAGCTTTGGCAAGTGGGTGTCCATATTTCTGGCTACTTCCAAACTCTATGTCTTTCATACTCTATTCAGGCAGCAGTTGTCTTAGCCCTAGGATAATGGGTGATAGATTTGTCTAACAGCAATTGGAGAAATAACTCTCTTCTTGAAGTCTTATCCCCTATGTGGTGGATGACCTTTTCTGGAAAAGTCCATCCATGTGATTTTCTTCTCAAAAATTTCTTGCCCTGATCTTAAAATATTGCCCGTTCCCAGTCACTGAGCAACCAGCCCACTTACTCATAATTAATAATGATACAATATAAATTTCCAAATTTCTTACTCTTTAATAAAATAATACACCTAAAACACCAGGTGGGTCACTTGCACTATGCCAGTGAGAGAATTTCTCCTCATCACCACTCTCTTTCCAGAACAACCTGAGTGGTATTGTCCCGTATCCTGTGTCCTTTTTTATCTTGTGCGCAACCAGGTATACTTAAACCAAATTTGGTCTTTTTTTTTTTTTTTTTTTTAAGATTCTATCAACTAGGACCAAAATCAGAGACATAGATGTTAGAGCTGTGTTGTTGTGCTGGGAAATTGTGCAGATGCAGTCACATCTGCCATGTTGTCCCCTCAGGCTACTGCTAGTTCCCACGAGAGTTAGGACATTCTCGGAGTGCCTATTCCACCATGTTGTGCCCTCAGGGCACTGTCTATTTCCCCGCGATATTTGGAGTGCTATGGTTACTCCTCCCCCTTCCCATTCTCACAAAAGCTACTACTATAAAAGCCCTTTTTCTTCCGCACCTCGTTTTCTTGCCAGCGTTTCACTTTGGTGTTCAGACGCAGGAAAGGTTACTGAGTGAGGCAGCCATTTTCGCTACCTCCACGTGGCCCAACCTGCTTCTCTGGCACACAACTCTGAGGTGCCAGCGCAAATAAAGATTTGTGTTCCCTCTTTGCTGTGGACCTCTCTCTCTCTTCTCCGCAGCCTGCACAACAACATCGCTGAATGTGAAATATGGTTTATCCTCTGGCAGATGATAGGGCTTTGCTTACTCATGCAATCCTTTTATTTTTCTATTTTTATTTTTTCCATTGCAGCTGTCATTGTTCTTGTTGTTATTATTATTATTGTGGTTGTTGTTATATAGGACAGAAAGAAATTGAGAGAGAAGGGGAAGACAGAGACTGGTAGAAATATAGACACCTGAAGACCTGCTTCACCTGTTGTGAAGTGAACCCCCTGTAAGTGGGGAGCCAGAGGCTGGAACCAGGATCCTTACACTGGTCCCTGCACTTTGCACCATGTGCACTTAACCTGTCCCCACTAATGTAATCCCTTTATATTCTCTCTTACCTCATCCTGGCCTGATTCTGGAGGCCCCATAGCAATTGCAATCTATATGTCCAAAAAAAAAAAAAAATTGCTGTCAGGCCTGCCTGACTTTAGGATTTGGTGGGTCTAACTTTAGGATTTAGTGGGCCTAACAAAGTCCAATCCATTCAGAGTGGTGTTGGCCACATTCTCTGTTGTCCAGGGTACAGAAGCAAGTCAAGAACTCCTTTTAAAATGTGTATATAACTCTGCTTCTGATGGTATGCCCTGAGTCCCAACCTCAAGGTGTCTTCATTGTGGTTTACCAGAAACCACATGAATCATGTTTTCCAACCACACTCAGTATTGGGTAAAAATAAAATTGCCAAGTGTGGACATGCTACTCAAAGTGCATGGAAAAATGTAATGAGCATGTGCTTCTTTCCCTGGCAGTGGGGAAGGAAGTAGATATGCAACAAATCACTGAATTTTGAAAAGGATACTCAGTGATGGTAAGACCCCTTCTTCTAGCGTTTTTCCTTCTTCCATAGCCAGTCAACAGCATCAGGTTGAGCCTGATGTAAAGTTTCGAGACCTCCTTTGAATCTGGAGAGGTGGCAGTCGTTGACTATGTGGGTCATAGTCTGTCTGTAGCCGCAGGGGCAGTTCGGGTAGTCTCTGGCTCCCCAGCGATGCAACATAGCAGCACACCAGCCATGGCCTGTTTGATAGCGATTGAGGAGGGCCCAATCATAATGTGCTAGGTCAAAGCCGGGTTGACGCTTGCAGGGGTCTGTGATGAGGTATTTGTTCTTTACCTCAGCTGACTGCCAGCTCTGTTTCCAAGAGACTGGAACAGAGAAGTTCAGTGTAGGCGTAGGGGACCAGATTGGGTGACGAGACGTCAAGCGTTGAACAGGGTGGGCGAAGATATCCACGTATATTGGCAGGTCTGGTCGAGCGTAGACGTGGGAAATGAACTTAGATGATGCCGCATCCCGACGAATATCTGGCGGGGTAATGTTGCTAAGAACTGGCAGCCATGGAACTGGGGTGGAATGGATGGTTCCAGAAATTATCCTCATGGAGGAATATAATTTGGAATCAACCAAGTGGACATGGGGGCTACGGAACCATACTGGGGCACAGTATTCTGCAGTGGAATAGCATAATGCCAGAGATGATGATCGTAGTGTGGAAGTGCTCGCGCCCCATGAGGAGCTGGCCAGTCTTGCAATGATGTTATTCCTCGCGCCCACCTTTGCTGCAGTTTTTATGAGATGTTTGTGAAATGACGGAGTGCAATAGAGAGTAACGCCAAGATAGACTGGCTGGGCTTCATGCTGGATTCTCGTATCGCCAAGCTGCACATTAAGCTCACGCGAGGCCGAGGCATGGTGTAGATGGAAAACAGATGATACCATTTTAGCAGTGCTAGGAATTAGTCGCCATTTTTTACAGTAATCAGATATCAGAGACATGTCTTTCGTGAGTGTTTCCTCAAGGATGTCGAACTTTGATGCCTGAGTTGCACAGCAGATGTCATCGGCGTAGATGAACTTCCTTGAAGAAGTTTCTGGAAGGTCATTGATGTAAATATAAAATAGCGCAGGAGCCAGAACAGAGCCCTGGGGGAGGCCACTTGAGACAAGTCTCCATCTGCTAGACTTGTCACCCAGATGCACCCAGAATCTTCTGTTTTGGAGAAGAAATGATGTAGTGTTGGCCACCCATGGAGGCAGGCATCTTGAGATCTTGACTAGGAGACCACAGTGCCAGACCGTGTCACAGGATGCTGTGAGATCAACAAAGACAACACCCGTCTTTAAATTCTTCTGGAATCCATTTTCAATGTAAGTTGAGAGGGCCAGGGCTTGTTCGCAGGTAGATCTTCCTGGGCGGAAACCAGCATGGGCAGGTGATAGGAATTTCTCTGTAAGATGAGAAATACGTGACAGAAGCAGCCTCTCAAGGAGTTTGTAACACACAGAGAGGAGAGAAATTGGTCTATAGCTGGCGGCCAGTGTTGGGTCTTTCTTTGGTTTCAAAACCTCTATAATCTTCGCACGATGCCAAACTTTGGGCATAGACTCAGATTCCAAGATGTGGGACAGGAATGAAGCGAGCCACTTCTTTGCCGCGGGGCCCAGGTTAAGAATGAGTTCTGGGGTGATGTTATCATAGCCAGCAGCTGTTCCCGGTTTAACCCTCTTCAAAGCGTCTTCCAGTTCAGACAGTGTAAAGGGAGAGAGTTTTGGAGATGGACAAGATAACCGGAAGTGGGATGACTACTCGTGGGAAATTTCTCTTTTCCAGACTGGGTCGATCTTAGCTCGTCCAACTTGAGTTAGGTGACTGACCACTGAGTTTGGAGATACAGGAGGATGGGAGACAGGAGGGGGTTGGCTACTGGCACCCAGTCTGTGAAGAAGCTTCCAGGCCTTCCTACTTGAGTGGGTGAAGTTCAGACTTTCCGTGAGTTGTTGCCAGTGGGCTTGGCGTGCTGCATCCAGGGAGGTAATGAGATGGTCAGCCACATCTGGGTCGCCCGACTCATCATACTGCTTTAGTAGTTGCTCGCATTCAGCATTCAGACCCCCATTCCTCTAAACAACCTCAGTGAAATACACAGCCCCTTTCCTCTCAGTGCATTGTCTATTCCTTCAATAAGTGAATTATCTTCTGTGCACTTCAAAAATATGGTTAGTTGGTGGTGTTTTACTTTTAGGATTATTCACAATGGTGTGTACTCTTCTCCAAATTTTTTAATACTCTTTCCACCTTGGCAAAACATCACTCTTCCCAATTTTCTTGCTAGTCTAGCACCATCTTAGCCATTCCTGGAGCCCATATTTCAATTTTAAATAATCTATCGACAAAGTTCACTCCTATATAAGAAGCATCTCCTTATCCAGTGTTTTTTAATTAATGATTTAATAAAGATTAACAAGACTATAAACTAACAGGGATATAATTCCATACAGTTCACACCACCAGAGTTCTGTATCTCATATCCTCTATTGGAGGGTTTCCTATTCTTTATATCCCTCTGGGAGTATGGACCAAATTCCCTATGGAATGCAGAAGGTGGAAGGTCTGGTTTCTGTAATTGCTTCTTCACTGAACATGGTTGTTGGCAGGTTGATCTATATCTCAAGTTTGTTTCTATCTTTTCTGGTTGAATAGGACTCTGGGATGGTGGGTTCTAGGACATATTGGTGAGGTCATCTGCCTAGGAAAGTTGGGATGGCATTATGATAGCCTCTGCAACAGGAACCCAAAGGTAAGAATAGAGCAAATGGAACCAAGAGTCTTCAGGTGGATAGATGCCAGGAAGTCTACTTTAGGTATGTTTCATGTGACCCATGAATTTAGTAGTTTTCTCCTGTTCCTGATAACTAACATGCAGGTGGACTAAAAGTATTGTCTGGGAAGATGGTGTCACAGTTGAGAATAGGCCTAGAAAACTAAATTAGGGCAAAGAGTAGGTCTCAAATCTGAGGAAAGTATATAAATACTTTAACTGTAAACCCTATCCATCTTACTTAGGACCCATATCTATTCATATTTATATATTCATACAGGAGACTATGTAATCTTTGTGTACCTGTCAGTCTGAGCTCACAGTCCATAATCACAGCTAGGAACATTCTAGGTTGCACTCAGTTCAGGACCAGTCTTCCTTAAGTGGCATAGAGATTCTTCTTATAATTCTGAGAACATTCAGACATAGATACATCTATAACTTCTTTTTTTATTTCCTTATTGGGAGATTAATAGTTTACAGTCAATAATAATATACAATGGTTTGTACATGCATAATATTTCTATATAACAACACAACCCCCATTAGGTGCTCCTCTACCATCATATTCCAGGACCTGGACCTTCCTCCTCACCCCAGAGACTTAATTTTGTGCAATATACCACATCTACTACTTCTTTAGTAGCCACCATTTCCACCTAGTGATTTATCTCTAGTCACTGGTATCATAACTAGAAGGAGATATGGAAATACACCATACATTGCCTTATAAGGAGTTTCTGCCAGGTGGAGTGGGTGACATCTGAGTCACAGAATGTTCAGACAATATTGAAATTCCTACTCTTAGACTTAACACATTACTCTTTTCTGGTCAGGCTGATGAAGTCCTGTCAGACTTCAAAATTCCAATTTATTTGGACTTCTATGATTCAGAAAGTCTTGGACTGACCTTCAGTTTTTTCTGCCCTCTGACTGCAGGTGAGGAGACATTCTAAGCGTGATGCTGAAAAACTCTCTGGTTCCTATATCCAGCCATCTGGCAAAGATTAAGCTCCAGGAAATGGTTCCAACACAAGCCACCAATTTCATAGTCCCAAATGATAATCACTGTCCTATATGTTTCAGTTATCTAGAATTATTCCTAATGGTAGTAGATGCATTAACAAATGCATTCTCTTTCATGGACATCCAAGCCCATGTAATCACCTTTAAAATTTTTAATATTTTCACTGAAAATTCATAGCAAAACCTCTCAGTGCTCTATTTGATACCAGTGGTGAAGTTCTCATTACCAACCCTCATAGCCAAATATTATGGTGGGGTCTGCAATCTAATCCAGTAAAAAACGGTTAAATGTGATATTCCTGGCCTGATAAAAAAATTATTTGAGAGATGTGATTCAAACAAATTATTTAGTGTAAAATGGTCATCTAAAAGAAATGTTAACAGTAAAAATTTATTTTGAACATTTCAGCTATGAGGTTTATCTTAGCTTTTTAAGTTACCTATCCAAATCAAAGTGAAAGATCAATTAAGTTGTGTACCCACCCTTGTTCATAGCTGCCCTAAGGGTGTGATAGCTTTGTGATAAGCAAAGATCCTAACAAACAAAGTTTAACATTTTATTTAAAATTATTTAAGTGACTCAGAAAGAAAAAGTTTCCAACACAGTTCTTATGTGGTAACATAAAGGTAAAAATTCATTTGCTAAGAGAGCTAAAGATTTAAAGTAAAAGTCTTAAGTATTTAATTCTTCATCTCCAAATTGATATGCAAATTATCTATGTATTTAACTGAAAAAGTTCCAGCACATTTTGGAGGGCTCCCAAAATGTCCTGTGATCTGTTTTGTGGATATTGGTCCACAGCAAATTTGGCATTTGTCTGACACTAGAGATGTTTTGAGAAGCACTGTCACTAATGTGTGTTAACTCTCTAAGTAATTAGAGTTTGTTAAAGTTTAAAGAAAAATTTAGTCAAACTGAATTTGGTTTAGAGATCCTGGTTATGGGAATTGCTACAGTAGGTTAAAAAGATAACTTTTAAATTTATGTTCTTTAAAATTCAAACAGAGGCTCTTAAAATTAGGTATCACACACTGAAGATGTGTCTAGATCTTGACTGTGATAGGTAAAAAAAAAAAAGGTTTTAAAATACTTTCTCAACTAAAGAAGTAAAACTGGCCTGTGTTAGTGAAAGATAACACAATAGTTATCTTTATGCTTGATGATGTTGCTCTGATAAATGAGGTTTAATTTAAATAAGATATGTAAAAATTTTTTTTTTCCAAATAAAACTTATCGAATAAATATGGGCGGCCTAATGTAGAGCTGTATAGATGTTTTAGCTAACCTTTTTACATTTTATTCAAGAAGTATGCCCCTGGTTTCCCTGAGAAAAAACTTTAGATACTAAACATAAGAGAGACTAGATAAAAAGTTAAGAGAGTTTTATGTCTGATATAGACAAAAATGCTCTGGTTAAAACTTTTATTTTAAAACTTGGTAAGAGAATTTTTTTATCTTACTCATGAGTTAGTTATTTTTACTTTTACAGTGACTCTGATAAAGTTGTTACTGAGATAACTCCCCTATTTAGAAAGATTACAAAAATTATTATCAAATAATTGGCTTTTGAGAGTACAGATTCTACATGTCAAACTTTAATCAGTTCTTTTAGAGAGTAAAAAATTATCTGGCTTGTTTTAAGACACTGTCAGAGGTTTATTCTTGATAAATTAAGGTAATACATGGTGCTTCTGGTCTGATAGATTTGTTTTGGCAAATCCTGATTTAACAAAATTATTTTGAACATTTAAGCTATGAGGTTTTATTTTAGCCTTTTAAGTTGCCATATTAGAGTTCTAAGGAGCAAAATCTATTAAGCATTTTATATCTATGCTTACTCATGATAGCTTTGTGATGAGTAAAGATCTTAGTAAACTAAGTTATAATAGTGTGCTTAAACTGTCTAATCAGTTTAAAATAATGCTAAAAAATGGTAAACATTTTATCATGTCAACACATTAGGTATTGACTTTCTATAACATATTGGTATATTTTAATAAAGAGCCTTCTAAAATCATATTAAAAAATTCAAGCCAATTCTAACCATTAGATCATCAATTAACTTGGTACAAGTTCTCTCCCTATGTAAATAATTATAGGTACATCTGCACATGAAGAACTGACTGCTCATATGGTAAGATTTAAAACTAAACATTTTTCTTTTTTATTTATGGGTGTGTGGTGACTCCTAAAGTTACTCATATTCTAAAATTTTTCTCATTTCTTTACAAGCCTCTTAAAATTTTAATGCTTGACCTGCCATAGTGAGAGCACTTTACTGGATCCCACATTGTTTAATTAATATCCTGCTATTCAGACTTTTAAGATTAATCTCCATTAGGGAGTCGGGCTGTAGCGCAGTGGGTTAAGCACAGGTGGCGCAAAGCACAAGGACCAGTATAAGGATCACGGTTCAAGCCCTGGCTCCCCACCTGCAGGGGAGTCGCTTCACAGGCGGTGAAGCAGGTCTGCAGGTGTCTATCTTTCTCTCCCCCTCTCTGTCTTCCCCTCCTCTCTCCATTTCTCTCTGTCCTATCCAACAACAATAATGACAACAATAATAACTACAACAATAAAACAACAAGGGCAACAAAAGGGAATAAATAAAATAAATATAAACAATATATTAAAAAAAGACTAATCTCCATTGATAAAAGCCAATGCTCTCTGGCAGATTGATGTAATTCACCTGCCCATGTTTAGTAAACAAAAACATTTTTTTTCTCAATTGGTAATTTTTCTAAATTTATGTGGGCTACAGCTCAAACAAGAAAAACTAAAACCCTTAAGCTCAATGAATAAAAAAAGAAGGGGAATGCACCCCCCAGGATTCAGTTGGCTAAAGTGTCAATGAAGTAACTATACTAAACCTTAATATTTACAAAAATTCGAATTGTCCATTTATTGTATCTCATTGACAAAGCCACCCATTCTCCCAGCCATAGAAACATATTTCTTCTTTTTCTTTTTTCAACACTGGATGTCCATGTTTGTTTTCCTTTTATTGTGGTGGATGACATTATTGCTCTTGCAAAATCCACAGAGTCTCTGTTGGCAAGTCCTTACCACAAAGGACACCATGGCAGTATATAGCTAACCTCACCAGCCTATCCAAGTCTTCTCTTTCTGCTGACCTGCCACTGCTGACTTCATCCTTACATGTTGATTGACTGCTCACTTTTCTCCCAATACTCCTCATCTTCAAGGAACCTCACCTAATGTGTATGCACCTCCTCTATGTTTTGGCACAACACCACCCTATATTTTCATGTCAATTCATCTCTACCTGGTCCTTGCCTCCTAGTTTTGCTTGTTCCACAACTCTATGAAGAAGAAAAATTTCATCAGTTGGCACTGACGACCGCCAGAGGACCAGACGTGCTGTGTTTCTTCCCCTGGACATCACATCCACTGACTGCTTCCCTTAGACTTGCTGGTGGCGTGCTATGACACTCTATATATTCCTCCCATGAATTTTCTGACAAATTACAACAGGTTATAGACTCCACCACAGATAGTCTTGAGTCACTACAGAGCCCCTTATGGGACCCTTGATTAGTCTTTTGTTAATGATTACCTTGGGACCTTTTATTTTTAATAAGATTACTGGCTTTATAAAACAACAAATTGACTCCTTGGCATTGTAACCCTTACAAATATATTACCACACACTTGATTTGGCTGACAGAGGGTTGGCTGAACCTGAGGGTGACAGACCTCTTTTAGGACCTGCATAAAACTCAGATTTACGCACACCAGCCTTGGCATGCCATTGGCACTGGTAAGGGGTGCAGGGCTAAGCACTGCAGGGGGAGGACCCTATAGTTCGCCTCTGAGTCCCCCGTGAAGCAAACCTGAGTTGCATGGAGGTTGGTGTCAGTCATCAGAACTCTTTGCCTTCAGTTTTCCTCACCTTGGAAATAGTGGCTCTGCCTCCCCTCCCCAAAAGACACCAAGAGTTGTATGAGATGTGGGAAGATCAGTTCTATATTTACCCCATGAGAGGAATCAGGTCATTAACCCTCTGGTTAATGCCCACTTATCTCTTGATAAGATTCCTAGCTCTCACCCTCATTTTCCTGCCTCACTTAAATTGTAAAAAGGGAGGACATGCCAGGAGCCAAGGCCTTAGCTAAGACTCTCATATAGCTGGTGAGAGGATATTCCAACCATTGGAACTGAGATTGCCATCTAGCTGTTTGGAAAGTCGCTCACCCACTTCCCTCGCCACTACCTTAGCAGAACTTCCTCATTGCTTGTGCTTATATTGCAGCTGCAAAATAAAATTTTCAGAGCTTGATCAGACCTCCTGTCTTGCTCTAGTTCTTCATGTCTCTTGTCCTTTCCATTCTCTTGCCCCCTACCCTAGGTTTCTGTTGATAACCCCGCAGGCTGGGGCAACAGGGGAAGGGACTGAGATGAAATATGAAGCCTTGCCCTATCAGGTTTATGAATATCTTAGACAGTCAGTTAAACAGAATGGCTTACAGGCTTCTTTTACTAGGGGCTGTGTCACATACATTGCAGACACTTCTCTCATATAATTGGAAACAATTTCTCCCATAATCTTCTCTCATATAATTGGAAACAACTGGTAAAAACTGTAATGCCAAATTCTGTGAGTGCTCTGTGGTTTCATGAATATAAGGAGCTCACAACAGCATTAGCTATAGAGAACAAAATTCCCCCCAATCGATTAGTGGGTGAGGGTAATTTTGCCTCTCCTAGTGAACAGATGAAACTTGGATGAAAGGGGATGCGGCTTGCTCCCAAGGCAGCAATTAAAGCTTGAAATAAAATTCCTGATCCAAGCACTGTGGCTGGTTCATTCAGTGCTATCTTCCAAAATGGTACAGAATCCTACATGGATTTTATTGATAGATTACAGGAGGCAATTGACAGACAAATTGATAACAAAAAGGCTGCATAAATCCTTATCAAGCAATTGGTTTATGATAATACAAATCAAGACTATAAGGGCATCCTTAGACCACTTAAGGGTCAAAATTTAAATATTGCTCAAATGATAAAGTCGTGTAGTACAATTGGGACACAAACCTATAAGGCACAGATCATGGCAGCAGTAAATCATGCCACATTTGTTGCTGACTCAGCACAGGCAATGCTGGTTTGCTTTAAGTGAAACAATGAGGGTCATATCCAAAGACACTGCAAAGCTAACTTCCCGCAGCCTAATTATAGATTAAATAGAAATGATAGATATTCAAAACCCCCATCTACTAAATGTCCACACTGTAAAAAAAGGGATTCACTGGGCAATCCACTGTCCATCCATAACTTATGCAGGAGATAATTCTCTGCCAGATAACAATAAGTGGGACACTGGCCCTCCAGCCCGCATAGCTATGAGGACTATTGGATGACTCTGAAGGATAGTCACTTACTACAGGAATGAATCTTAACAGATTGCTTATGTAACATGTCTTTAACCTTCTAGTCTCTCTATGGAGAAGTGATTTATTTGAATATGAGGTATGTATGTATATATGTATTGACTCAAGTTTATCCTAAAGCCATTGTTGATCATGGTATACTGTTATATACATCTGTGTCTTTTAACCAAAAATGGAAGACTAGAAACTGTATCCACCAGTTTTTTGGTGGCCTCTCCCCATAACTTTTACTGTTGTTTTGCTACTGTGCTCTAGTTAACCTCTCTAGTTCAAGCACACTCTAGAATTATTGGTACTGATATTTCTCTAGTATAGCATGAGCCATTATTTCTTTATGCTTAGACTGGTATGAATCCTCCCTTTATGGGTGTTTATCTCAGTAGATTTTCTAATGTTGATTCCTATCTCTGTGGACACTGTTATAGGCCTTATATATGCCACCTGTCACACAGAAAGCAACCCATGTTTGTGAAAACTTTCTCTGCCTTTGCTGCTGAGGTATTCCTTATTAGACTGACTATGACCCTAAATATGTTTCTAGATTAAGGCTTATTTTTTCTAAACATGCATTTCATATGCCTTACTACTGCATTAGATGATTAATTGTGGAATGGCATATGTACCCTTAAAGGGTATCCTTAAAGTGTTCTCAGACATGAACAGAATACAAGGAACTTTATATATTTTAAATTTTGTACTGCATAATTCTAATCATATTGCTGATAAGCACTGCTTTTCTCCATAGAGCTAATTATTCTCCAGCAGATGCCTTGTGATTTTCTAGTCTTTGTGATTTAAATAAAATGACTAACTTAAAGCATAGGGTATGTTTGTTCTCAGTTTATCATTCACAGGTTCTGTTTGGACCCATGCTAAGTAGTTAAGCCCCTCTCATCTGTGAACCCCTCACAAGAACATGAGCTGACACATGGATTGCAGCAGTCCAACATCCTGCATATGCCACAATTGACACCCAGGAGCTACTTGAACTTGGGGACACCTCTGTAAGTCTCTGTTCTGAGCTTCCCTGAGTAGTGGACCCTCTCTGGAGTTAAACAGATATCAGACCAGAGGTCTTCAGGTTAACAGGACTTTCTTACCTAATACCCAGTTATTGCACCTGCACTCTGGAGGGTGAAGGCAGAGCTTGCAGGGGTAACCCTAGAATCACTAAAGATTTGCTTATTTCTCCTATGCTCATACAGACTGTATATCTTGTCCATATCTATCAACAAAAGTTGGGAATTGTGATGACCCCAGCAGGAGTTTGGGACTAATAGCATAAAAAAGACCTCACACTGAGGAGGTGCTTCAAAGAAGGGAATGTAAAAAAACAAGGGACTTTGAGCAGGTGAGTCTCTTTGGCTGCTTCTTCTCATGGTCTTCTCATGGGGCATCTCAGCAGAGGTGCCCCATGGCTACTTCTGGGAACTGAACACGTGTGACTCTGCTAGCCAGTAAACTTTCAGACCCCTCTATAGCCATGAGCAACCTTTCAGAGCTTATAATTGTTTATCTTATGGGACTAAACTTTTGATAACTATACTCAAACTTTATGGACCTAGCATACTCTTAACTCTTGATGATAAGTGCTTATTTTATCTTCTACCTGTTTCACCATAATAAACCTTGTATTATTTAAACCAGTTCCCAGCTCCCACTGTGAATCCTTCTATAATCAGCAAGCATCCCCCAAAACCACCAACACCCTTTTTTAAAATTAAATTACAACACTGTAATGAATAAATTCCTAGAGGCTCTATGGGAACTAAGTTGAGTGTTAAAGTATAGTCAGTTGATGTTTAACACACAAACAAAAGAAATTCAGTGAAGACAGGGAACAATTGGAATCTCACATAAAAAAAAAAGAATAAAAGGACAGAATTTACAACTCTCACAAAAAAACCCAGCTCAACATGAATCATAAACCTAAATGTAAAAATCAAGCCTATATAAATCTTGTAGATTATGACAGAGGAGAACATCTGGATAATATTATTTTGGGTTTCAACTGAATAAATACAATGCTGCATTATCTATAAAAGAAAAAAATCAACAAGGTGAAATTGACTGAAAATTTTGAAGTACTTTGGAAAGGAGATTGTTGAAAAGAATGAAAAAAACAAATCATAAAATGAAGGGAAAGGATTGTAAAGCATATTTGATACTCTCCTACTAGTACTCAAAATATATAAAGAACTCTTACAACCAAGCATAAGAAAGTAGATATCACAATCAGAATAAGCAAAGGATCTGAAAAGATACCAAATTAAAGAAGATGTACTGATGACAACTAAAAAAATGAACATATCGCAAAATGTTTTCTGTCATGAGCCAGTTGAAATAATAAAGTGACAATCTAGTAGGACAACTAAAATCCAAAATACAGCACCAAATCATGGAAAGGATGTGATACTATAATTTACTGCTGGTGCAAGTCACTTTGCAAATCTCTGGCAGTTTCTTACGTAGGGGAACAAAAATATGACCCCCTATAAATGGATCTTTGGCAAAGATTAATTTCATAGGAGGACCTTTGAAAGAAATATTTATATATATTTCTCATTAGAAGTTCTAATATTCTTATTGGAAATTACTGACAATCACCACATGGCTCTGTTTAGGGTTAAACAATTGAGAGGTTTATTTATAAAAAAAATGTATACATATAAAATACTAGTTAATTAATATGAGAGGGGGAAAATCAATTGTATGTCTCAAAGTTTTTCAAAACACAAACTGAATCTTTTTAATATATAGGCTGTGTATTTGATATGCGGGCTCTCTCAAAAGCCTAGGCCAAGTAGATTAGAAGCATCCAATAGCACAGCTATATACAAGATACTGGATACTGTACAGCAAACCATAACAAAAGGACTTTTCAAAGTTAACCCAATTACCAAACAATCTGATGATAACATTAACTATCGATTGTCTTTTTGAACCCTAAGACAGCAGGAACCTCACATCTCCACTATAGATCCCCTAATTCCCCCAGTCCTGGAACCCTTGGATAGGGCCCACTTTCCCATATGCGTCTCCCAATCCATACCAAATAATATTGCATCCGCCGATCACAACCTAACCAACACAGCGATTGCCACCTCAACATGCTTCACCTCAGACTGTGTCCAGAGACTTCACGAGTGGAATGACAATCCTTCAGCTTCATTACTCGGGTGAGGCCTTTCCTTTTATAATACACTCTAATTTCATTTCAGGTGGTTCACTTTCTAACAAAGTCCCATAACCTAGATATACACCAGTTTCTGTGAGGGAGAGCTTATATTCACATGTATCCATAAACTACTGCAAAATATATACCTGAAAGCAGAAGTACACTAGAGTTTGCAGTGAGTACCCCCCTAACACTTCCTCTCCACTATGCCAAGCTTTGGGTCCATGATTGCTCAACAATTTGTTTGGCTTCGTATGTTAGCTCTCTTTTCAATCACCAGGTTCCAGATGCCACCAGGATGCTGGCCAGGCTTCCCTGGGTTGAAGACCCCACCAATGTGTCCTGGAGCTCAGCTTCCCCAGAGACACACCCTACTAGGGAAAGAGAGAGGCAGACTGGGAGCATGGACTGACCAGTCAATGCCCATGTTCAGTGGGGAAGCAATTACAGAAGCCAGACCTTCTACCTTCTGCAACCCTCAATGACCCTGGGTCCATTCTCCCAGAGGGATAGAGAATGGGAAAGCTATCAGGGGAGGGGGTGGGTTATGGAGATTGGGTTGTGGGAATTGTGTGAAGTTGTACCCCTCCTACCTTATGGTTTTGTTAATTAATCCTTTCTTAAATTAAAAAAAAAAAACTGCTTGGTACTGGAACATGAAAAGACACATTGACCAGTGGAATAGTACTGAGAGCCCATAAATAAACCTCCATAAACTAGGAACATCTAATCTTTGACAAGGGTGCCCAGACTACTAGATGGGGAAAGGAGAGTCTCTTCAACAATTGGTGATGGAAAAATTGGGGGCTTAAACTGGATCTTTGAACACGTCCTTGTTCTTTGTGCTATATGTTTAATCCGGTACACAACTTCCCAGCCCAAATAGTGTAATAATTTCTCTAAGTAATGTTTTGGAGATTAGATAGTAAATTTAAAAATAACTTAAAAGCAGTCATAGGTAGACATTGTAGAAATCTTCATCTAACTGTCACATATGTAACCAAGTTTTCAATCAAAATAGATATAGTAAACTGATTATATAACCAGATTGTACTTGCTACTACACAACAGTAGCATAAATTATTGTAACGAGTAATCATAAAGAACTAATAGCCATAATACTGAACATTTATCACTTGTCAAGATCTCTGTGTATAAATATTGTTTAGAAGTCTGGATTTTCCTTGGACAATTCATATAGTCTTTCCATACTTTAATTCTTCAACTGTGAAATAGAGATAATAATACTTGATTCTTGAACTTGAATTTGGAATTTAATTTGTTAAAGACATGTGCTTGCAAATTGAACGTGTTCAATAAATGATAATTAGTTAATAGGCAAAAAAAAAAAAAATCACTATGCCCCACAAGTGGTGAAGCAGATCTCCAGTTGTCTATCTTTCTCTCCCCCTCTCTGTATTCCCCTCCTCTCTTGACTACTCTCTGTCCTGTCCAACAATAATGACAGCAGTAACAACAATAACAACACCAATGACAAGCAACAAGGGCAACAAATGGGAAAAAATGGCCTCCAGAAGCAGTGGATTTGTAGTGCAGGCACAGAGCCCCACAATAATCCTGGAGGCAAAAATAAAAATAAAAATCGTTGTAAATGTGAGGGAAATCCTAGCTAAGAGAATTGGTGGAAGTCAGATGTCAAAAACTACGTTACCCAAGACAACAACTTGAAAAGATTGGGAGGAGGATCCATCTGGAGTTGCAACAACCGGAGAATGTCATGATAGAGGTATTCCAATCAAGAGAGCAGAGAGTGAGCTGCTCCATGTCCTTGCTTATATAGTCCCTTGCACCCACATTCCCTTGTGAGTAGTCTCCATAGTCAGGCTAACATCACTCATATGCTATTGTCCAAATTCCTGCTGTGATCAGTGTGCTTCACCACAACAGGAATTTGTTTATTTATTTATTCATTTATTTATTGAGATAGAGGAATTGAGAGGGAAAAGGGAGATAAAAGAGAGCAGGAATGCCTGCAGCATTGCAATACCACTTGTGAAGCTTCCCACCCTGCAGGTGAACCTGGGTCCTTCCACACTGTAACATGCATAGTCTACTGGATGTGCCACTGCACAGCTCCCCTTATTGGAGTTTAAATCTGCATTGTTTTGCTGTACCTTCTCGGTAATGTCCCTGGTTTACCTCATCCATCTTATCAACAGACTCTAGCTAACTTTATCAATTTTCCTTAGGTCTCTTTCTCATATACACAATAATGATACATGATGTTAATGCATGTCCCTTTTCAATTTTCTCTCTTTTCAGTTTTCCCAATACTTGTTTATTTTTTACAAACTCTGAAGAACCCAGTGGGTACAGGGTGACTTTTTTCCAACCTAATAATTGGAAACTGAACATATCTTTTTCACATAGTCCTGCAGTTATACTTTCTTACATTGCCCACATGAAGTTTGAAATTACCGGTACAATGAGAGAAGTCAAACATTCAAAAACGAAACTCTACATAAAAGCACTGTACATTCCTCAGAGATCCAAGTGAAAGTCTGCCTTATATGAATGAAAATTCATCTTGCAGACAAGATTTCTTCATTTTTATATGATGATTGAAATGACCACCACAGTGGAGCAAATTCTAAGTTTAGTGAAAGAGAATTTTATTAAATGGGTTATTCAGAATCACACTGGGATATATAAGATAGGAAATCAATATCAGAATTTTTTGAGGACTGGTCCCAACTCTCACAATTTGAACCTTTTCTTCCATAGGCATTTCATGCTCAGAAAGCAAAAACTGTTCTTTATTAAAGTACATCTAGTTGATTTTTACTATTTCATTAGAAGAGATAGTCTTCTAACAGTCTTAGAAAATTAATAAAGGAGAAACATTGTTCACTGCTTTAAAGCAATCCCTTGATCATATAATTAATTTAGTCAGCTCTCTGTATCTAAAGTAAAGATTATTTGAATTTCTTATCCTAAATTATTCTTTTTTATTTATATTTATAAAAAGGAAATACTGACACAAACTATAGGAAAAGAGGGGTACAACTCCACACAATTCCCACCACCAGAACTCCATATCTCATCCCCTCCCCTGATAGCTTTCCTATTCTTTTTTAATTTATTTTTTATTTAAGAAAGGATAAATTAACAAAACCATAGGGTAGGAAGGGTACAACTCCACACAATTCCCACCACCCAATCTCCATATCCCATCCACTCCCCTGATAGCTTTCCCATTCTCTGTCCCTCTGGGAGCATGGACCCAGGGTCATTGTGGGTTGTAGAAGGTGGAAGGTCTGGCTTCTGTGATTGCTTCCCTGCTGAACATGGGCACTGGCAGTTTGATCCATACTCTCAGTCTGTCTCTCTCCTTAGTAGGCCAGGGCTCTGGGGAAGCCAGGCATCTAGGACACATTGGTGGGGACATCTGTCCAGTTGGCATCATGGTAGCATCTGGAACCTGGTGGCTGAAGAAAGAGTTAACATATAAAGCCAAACACTGTTGACTAATCATGAACTTAACAGTTGTAATATTGCAGATTAAGATTTGTGGGTCTCTGTTTTGTAGACAGCTAGTAGGACTATTTTAGTCACATTCCAAAGGGCCCATGACTATTTCTTTCTGAACCTGACATCTGATATGCAAGTGTACCCAAGTTATTGTCTGGGGAGATGATGTCATGGCTGGAAAAAGGGTTAGAAAGCTGGATCAGGGAAGAGAGTAGCTCCCAAATATGGGAAATGTGTATAAATATTATTGACTATATACCCCATCCATTTGATCTGGGGCCCATATTCAGCTTAGGAGCCTATGTAACTTCTGCATCCCTGTATATCTGAAACTGGGACAGCTTGGAATGACACAGAATGCAAGCCCCTAAATTATTCTTATACAGTGTGAGCCTGACCTGTTAGCTTTATATTGTTCCCCCTCCCCAAGAATTCAAAAATATGCAGGGGCAGATTCACACTGTGGACTCATCAGTTGGAAGTCTTCTTGTATATTGTCCAGTGATTTTTCACAAGACAAAATTCAAAAAGGTAAATATTTTCTAGTAGAACAAAATTAATTTTTCATTTTTTGGTCCATGAGTATTCCCAGTACCTGGCAAAGACCTGGTCCATAAAAGACTCTTATCCAGAGTGCTATAAACCATAGTATCAGGACCCTGAGAGAGATTAGAGGGGAAAAAACGAAAAGGAAGGACATTCAGAAGTAGCAGCTGTGGCTTAGAAATGCATAGACGAAACAACCATAGAAAAATGGGCCAACATATAAAAATATTGTTATAGAAATAATAGTCAACCCATATATGTGATTTTGTGGGAACTAGTAGTTTCCAATGGAGGGAATGGGTGACACAGATCTCTGGCAGTGGGAAAGGTGTTGAATTATATCTTAAAATTTTGTAAAGCAATATTAAATCACTAATTTTGTGCCACCTGTGCTTAACCCATTGTGCTACTGCCCAACTCCCATTAAATCACTAATTTAAAAAGGGATCTGACAAGTGTTTGTGATTATTGAGTATGTGTAACATATTTATCTTCTGAGATGGAAATATAGAAGCATAGTCACAATGACATGGAAATCTAGCTGTAACATTTACCCAATCCTACAATCCTTATCATTTCTGTATACCTAAATGTAGTGTTAGCACTGGGGAAAATTTCCATGCCTCCAAACTGATGCTGTGTACTATTCTATTACATTAATATGCCAGGTCTTAGGTGGGCCAAATATATGTAAAGTGTTACTATCTGACCCAGTAGCCATCTCTAAAATAGAATGCACCCAATAGATTTGAGGAATGATTCTACAGAGTAAAATAAATTTATAAATCTTAGAAGAAAGATGAAAACTTTATGAAGTCCATGAGATGCGGCTCAATCTCATTTTGAAGACACTTAAGTTTTTTGAGGATCTTTTATGCATCCAGACAATTAGATCAGGGACTTGACTTGCATCAATGGCTGCCTCTTTGTTGAAACTAATCAAAGAAACTACAAAAGAGAAAGAACTTCAAATGCCCCTAAGGGATCAGTTAATACCTTGAAATTTTCATCTAAAAGCTTTCTTAATGGATACCTGACTAATACACGTTTAAAATCTAATGAGGACTCATAATAGAATCCTAATAGAGCCATTCAGTTTTTTTTAAATGAAAGTACTCATTTTCCAGTCTACACTGAGCAGTAGATAATAAGAGTGTAAGGAGAATCTAATTTTAAGTAATTGCAGTTGTGCTTCACACACACCCACACACACATACACACACACATCAAGAGTTAAAACACTTTTCATGATAATATGCCAGCTAATATATTATTTTTTAATCCTTATTCATAATATAGATGATGACAATATAAATTTCATAGAGATAGAGATGCAATTTAATATTAATGATTTTTTATTAAATCTTAAGTTGGTAAATAAGTAATCTACATAAAAGTAATCTACATAAAATGCAAGCAAATCCATGATCTTCACATGACAAAGAGTCTGGCATGACCCTTTGGGAGAGAAGTGACACAAAGTTGATAAATTTACTGTAAGTAATCTGTCATCAATGAATCTGCTAAAATTGAATTGGAAAATTCAAAGAGTAAGGATCAGAAACTCCTACCACCCATCCCATTCCTTCTTCCTTGACTTTTAAAGTGCCAAAGAAGAATTTGATACCTATCATAGACTTTTCTTTAAGAGGAAGCTCAGAAAGACCCAATATGACCCAGGAAAGGTGAGCATACAAAGGTCTTCAGTTACTCCATGCTGGACCTTAAATCGAACTTCTGATTTTTCATTCTTACCTACAGAAAAAATCCCCTGAGTCCATCCTCCCAGAGGGATAGAGAATGGGAAAGCTGTCAGGGGAGAGGGTGGGATATGGAGATTGGGTGTTGGGAATTGTGTGGAGTTGTACCCCTCCAAACCTATGGATTTGTTAATTTATCCTTTCTTAAATAAAAAAATAAATAAAAATTTAAAAAAGAAAGAAAGAAAAGAAAAAATCACCTGAAATCAGAGTGATAAGGAAGTTGATCTGAATAACAATCCCTACCTCCTATGCAGGGTCAGACAACAATTTATAACCATCTTTCCTTATTTATAAAAGTTAGTGTGGATACTCATTTAACTTCACATATTGACCCTTAAACATTTTGCAAAGTGAACATACCCATAACAATATAGATCATTTCTAGTCACTTTTCTCATCTTCCAAAATGAAGAAATGACCTAAA
Source organism: Erinaceus europaeus (assembly GCF_950295315.1). Classification (NCBI taxonomy): domain Eukaryota; kingdom Metazoa; phylum Chordata; class Mammalia; order Eulipotyphla; family Erinaceidae; genus Erinaceus; species Erinaceus europaeus. The sequence goes on along the minus strand of NC_080181.1, from coordinate 34,617,535 downwards.
CTGTGATATCATAAGTTAGTTCTATTGATTTTTTTTAAAAAAATTATTTATAAAAAGGAAACACCAACAGAAACCATAGGATAAGAGGGGTATAACTCCACACTCTCACCATCAGAACTCCACATCTCATCCCATCCCCTAAAAGCTTTCCTATTCTTTATCACTCTGGGAGTCAGGACCAAGGGATATTATGGGGAGCAGAAGGCGGAGGGTCTGGCTTCTGTAATTGCTTCCCCACTGAACACGGGAGTTGACAGGTTGGTCTATACACCCAGCCTGTTTCTCTCCCTAGTGAGGCACTGCTCTGGGGAAGCAGGGATACAGGACACATGGTGAGGTCATCTGCCCAGTGAAATCCAGCTGGCATAACAGTAGCATCTGGAACGTGATGGCTGAAAGAAGAGTTAAAAATTAAGGCCAAACAAATTGTTGACTAATCATAAGCCTAAAGGCTGGAATAGTGCAGATAAAGATTTTGGGGTCTCCCTTTTGTATATAGTTAATAGGCCTATTTTAGTTGTATTGCAAAGGGCCCATGACAATACTAGGGTTTTTGTTTGTTTGTTTTGTTTTGTGAGCCTAATATCTAATATGCAGGTGGATTCAAGTTATTGTCTGGGGACATGATGTCATGGTTGGAAAAAGGATCAGAAAGCTGGATCAGGGAAGAGAGTAGCTCCCAAATATGGGAAATGTATATAAATATTATTGACTGAAAATCCCATTGATTTGATGTGATCTGGGGCCCATATTCAACTTAAGAGCCTATGTGACCTCTGCATCCCTGTAGATCCATCCTCACAGTCTGTGGTTATGAATAGAATGGTTCCAAGCTGCCCCTTTAGATAAGAGTGGAAGGCCTGGCTTCTGTAATTGTTTCCCCACTGAACATGGGCAGGTTGATCCATACTCCCAGCCTACGTATCTCTTTCCTTAGTGGGGTGGGGTTCTGGGGAATCAGAGCTCCAGAACGCATTAATGGGGTTGTCTGTCCAGGGAAGTCTGATTGGCATCATACTAGCATCTGGAACCTGGTGGCTGAAAAGAGAGTTAACATACAAATCCAAACAAATTGTTGATTAATCATGAACTTAAAGGCTGGAGTAGTGCAAATGAAGAGTTGAGGGGGTGGGGTCTCTGTTTTGTAGATAGCCAGTAGGCATATTATAGTTATATTCCAAAGGGCCTGTGGCTATACTAGTTTTTTTTTTTTTATTTTCCTGAGCCTGAAATCTGACATGCAGGTGGATCCAACTTATTGTCTGGGGAGATGCTGTCATAGCTGGGAAAAGGACCAGAAAGCTGGACCAGGGAAGAGAGTAGTTCCCAAATATGGGAAAGGTGTATAAATATTATTGACTGTAAATCCCATGGATTTGATGTCATCTGGGGCCCATATTCAGCTTAGGAGCCTATGTGACCTCTGCATCCCTGTAGATCCATCCTCATATTCTGTGGTCATCAGTAGGAACATTCCAAGATGCCCCAATTTCAGGACCCATCTTTTTCAGGTGGAACATAGAGTATGTTGTTATGTTTTCCAGTCTCCCTTCAGAGGATGGAACATTCTTTACCGTTGTTGATCCAAGTTGAGGGCAAGGTCCTATGACTCCCTTACTTTTTACCAGTTCAAGAATCACCCATTTTTGGTTTACCTAGACACAGTAGTTTCAGCTGCATCATTCATCAATTCTCCAGAAGGCTTAAGTCTTATAAGGTTTTAAATGCATTTAGACAAATGTTAGATCTAGGCACCCTCAAACTGGTGACAAGTCATTATTGATATGGGAAAGGAAAGTGTGGAGAAAAATGTGAGGAGGTGACCAGGGCAGATGAACACAGCTGTCACATTATGCAGGCAGTGGAATGTGTCAGGAAACCACCTATGAAGTGTAGAAGGTTTGAAAGAAAACTGCATCCCAACACTAAGCAGTCCACCTGTCATCCCACAAGAGGTAGAGACCAATTACATAGTTAGACTACACTCTGACCTCTGCTACCCTGTATCTCCTCTGGATTTCTTGGCTGTGACATGCAATAAATCTATCCTGTGTTTTATTATACCCTACTGGTTGCTGCACAACTAACAGAGAGATGTGGTATGTAAACAGCAAAGCAGGAACTTGAACACTAGCATGCTGAACTTAAAAGCCATCATAAATTTCCCCCAGCTTATGGATATGTGTGCACATGTGCCCTAGTTAATGGGCCCTGGTCTATATATAGGCTCTATAACTTTGTTAGAAAGTGAACCTTAAAATAAAAGTGTGCAATAGTCTAGTGACTCAATCAGTGCAACAAGAATGTAGAAAATGAGAAAAAAAAGGCACCATAAAATAATCAAATATTTTCTGCTTAGACATAGACACCCTCCTCACCTAGTTCCTATTTCACTTCCCTTAATCACTCTGAGGTTAACCTTATCATATAAAGTAAGGACTACAAAAGCTGGATAAGGACATTCTTTAAGGATAGCTCTCTTGGTCACTACCAGGCCACCCCATCATTCTACACCCTAGCCAGGAAATCCTGGGACTTCCACACAGACATGATGGCCTAGACCTTTAACAGATCCCTCACTTCATCATCACTGGTCATTTCTATCAGGAACCACATCATAAACTCTCTTGTGGGCTTCTACAGGACCTTGCCCTCCATGTAGAACAACAGTGGTAGAAATTTCTCCACTCTCCAAAGGGAGGATGGGTTAACACACTCTGCCCTTTGAATGTGACTGGTCCTGAAATGAATATAACCCAGAATGTTCCTAGCTATGACCATATAATTTGAGCACAGACTGACAGGGATGGAGAAGTTACACGGGTTCCTGTGCTAAATTTGAATAGATATAGGCCCTAAGTATTTATAAACTTTTCCCATATTTGGGAGCTTCTTTCTGCCTTGATCCAGCTTTCTAGTCCTATTTTCAACTTTGAAACCATCTTCCCAAACAATACTCTTAGCCTAACTTCATGTTACCTGTCAGGCTCAGACATAAATTAGTCAAGTCCTGGGCCCCTTGTAATACACCTAAAATAGACTAGCTAGCTATTTCCAACATGAAGAGCCCAAATTTCACTGGTTATACTCATACCTCTAGGTTCCTGACAGTTAAACAGCTTGTTCTACTTTACATCTTAATTCTTTTCAACCACCAAGTTAAGGATGCTTACCATGACAACAACCTGACATTCTGGAAAGATGACCTTACCAATATGCCTTGGAAACTGCTCCCTCTTCAGAGTCCTACCCCACTAGGGAAAAAAAGAAAATTATTGGGAGTATGACTCAATCTGTCAATTCCCATGTCCCGCAGAGAGGCAGTTACAGAAACTAGAACTCCCACCCCCACACCTATGCCCATCTAATCTTTGATAAAGTGGCCAGGTGCCCAACAACATATGAGTGACTGAGAAAGCTGTGATATATATAATGGAATACTATGCAGCTATTAAGAACAATGGACCCACCTTCCCTGACCCAACTTGGATGGAGCTAGAAGGAATATGTTAAGTGAGCTAAGTCAGAAAGATAAATATGAGTGTGGGATGATCCCACTCATCAACATAAGTTGAGAAGGAAGAACATAAAGGGAAACTAAAAGCAGAATTTGACTAAATCTGGAGTAGGGCACCAAAGTAAAAACCCTGGGGTGAGAGTGAGAGTGTATATTCAGCTTCCCAGGGTGGCAGGGGGTGGGGTGGGTAGGATGGGACACAGTCTTTTGGTGGTAGGAATGGTGTTTATGTACACTCCTTTTAATTTGTAGTCATTTAGAATAGTATGCATAGAAAAGACTGAAGAATCCAGCAGAAAACTACTGGAAGTTATTAGGCAATATAGCAAGGTGTCAGGGTACAAAATCAATGTACAAAAATCAGTGGCATTTCTTTAGGCAAACACTAAATCTGAAGAAGATATCCAGAAATCACTCCCATTCACTATTGCAGCAAAACGAATAAAATACCTAGCAATAAACATGACCAAAAAAGTAAAAGACATGTATACTGAAAACTATGAGTCACTATTCAAGGAAATAGAAATTGATACCAAGAAATGGAAAGACATCCCATGCTCATGGATTAGAAGAATTAGTATCATCAAAATGAATATTCTTCCCATAGTCATATACAAATTTAATGCAATATCCATCAAAGTTCTACCAAGTTTCTTCAAGAGAATAGAACATAAACTGCAATCATTTATCTGGAAGCAGAAAACACCCAGAATTGCCAAAAACATCTTGAGGAAAAGAAACAAAAATGGAGGCATCACACACCCAATCTCAAGCTATAAGGCCATCATAATCAAAACAGCATTGTACTGGAACAAAAATAGGCACACAGGGGAGTCAGGTGATAGGTAGCGCACTGGGTTAAGCACACATGGCAGGAATTGCAAGACCTGCAAAAGGAACTCGGTTTGAGCCCCAGCTCCTCACCTGCAGGGGAGTGCTTCATAAGCAGTGAAGCAGGTCTATAGGTGTCTATCTTTCTATTCCCCTTCTGCCTTACCCTCCTCTCTCCATTTCTCTCTGTCCTATCTAACAATGACAATATCAATAGCAACAACAATAATAACCCCAACAAAGCTACAACAACAAGGGCAACAAAAGGGAAAATAAGAAAAAATAGGCACACAGACCAGTGGAACAGAATTGAAAGCCCAGAAATAAACACCCACACCTATCAAATTGTACCCCTCTTATCAATCTTGCTGACCATTATTAAATCACTAACAAAATAAAATTTAAAAAAGCAATATAAATGTAGAGTTGCCAGGCCCTGTCAAGGGCTTATTCTGATGTTGTCATTTTTCTTTGCTTCTTCACATTCACTACACCCTTACCCTTCTTTCTACTCCTTAATCCTTAATTAGTGTTTTAGAGCATAGTGAGGCTACCCATTGACTTAAGAAGCCTAACTTGAGAAGAAAAAACAATCCTGAGACAATTAATGGGGGTAGTTACATTTTGGGGAGCTTTTCCACGAAGGCACATATGATAGTTCTTTTGTAAAATTTGTTTTTTATTTTATTTATAAAAAAAAAAAACACTGACAAAACCATAGAATAAGAGGGGCACAACTCCACACAATTCCCATGACTAGAGCTCTGTAATCCATCCCCTCCCCTTATAGCTTTCTTATTCTTTAACCCTCTGGTAGTATAGACCCAAGGTCATTGTGGGATGCAGAAGGTGGAAAGTCTGGCTTCTGTAATTGCTTCCCCACTAAACATGGCATTGACAGGTTGATCCATACTTTCAGCCTGCCTCTCTCTTTTCCTAGTGAGGTGGGGTTCTGGGAAATTGGAGCTCCAGGACACATTGTTGGGGTTGTCTGTCCAGGGAAGTCTGGTTGGCATGATGGTAGCATCTGGAACCTGGTAGCTGAAAAGAGAGTAAACATATAAAGCCAAACAAATTGTTGACTAATCATGAACCTAAAAGCTGGAATAGTGCAGATGAAGAGTTTTGGGGGAGGAACTTCATTTTGTAGATAGCTAGTAGGCATATTTTAGTTGTATTCCAAAGGGCCTGTGTTTATACTAGTTTTTTTTTTTTCTTTTTCTTTTTTCCCCTGAGCCTGAAATCTGATATGCAGGAGGATCCAAGTTATTGTCTGGGGAGATGCTGCCATGGCTAGAAAAAGGACTAGAAAGCTGGATCAGAGAACAGAGAAGTTCCCAAATATGGAAAAGGTATATAATGCTTGAGTGGACACCTCACCTCAAACTTAAAGTATAAAGAAATGGAGAGAGAAGAGGAAAAGGGTGGGACACTCAGAAGTAGTAATAAGTGTAGGTGTGACTTAGAAAGGAAGATGTGACCATAAAAAAGAGCAACTATATATAAATATACAGAGATAGTTGTAATAATAATCAATCTATATCTGCAATATCTTATCTTCCAATGGAGGGAATGGGGATACAGAATTCTGGTGGTGGGAATGGTACAGAATTATACCCTTGTTATCTTATAATTTTGCAAATCAATATTAAACCACTAATAAAACAAAATGAACACTTAGCTCAATACTGTATCATAGTGGTCAGCCTGATCTCAGAATATTCAGACATTCTAGATGAAACAAGTTACTTAACTAACAACCTATGACAACTCCAGCTCCAGAAATTCACAGGGCACAAGAAAATCAGGCTTCAGAAACTTCACCTATTCATGTAAAAATAAATGAAAGTAAAATTTAATTCCAGACCTAGTTATCCAACTGAATGTTTCTTATTTGCAGATGTTGATAGAAAATCTCATGCAAGATACCTCTAAGAGAAAAAAAAATGCTAACATTAGCAATAAATTTTGGTTGTTCAACTTCTAAGATAAATTCTATCTCTTGTACAGACCTATTCAGTGTACAGTTTGTAATCTTCCATCCACTGGGATATATTGTACCACAGATCAAGGCATTCCACATAGGCTCTCTGGGAGCAGAGAAAGGGGGACTTTGCCAGCAGTGACCCCCATTTTTCTTGTTCAAAGGCTATGGAAGACCATAAATCCTTATTATAGAACTAGAAATAAAGACACAGGGGCAGAGAGAGGGCTCAAATGAAAAATATAAAAGACCATTACAAAGGTCCTCTAAAAGATTATTTGACTTCATAAGGGGATGAGGAGCGGCAAGAAGAGGAATATTTTTCATGAATCAGTGACAGCCCTTTAAGGAGGATGGATCAGATCCTGCATCCTTGACATATTGATCTTCAGCCTACACTCTCCTCTGAGACACTGTGATCAAGGCAAGACATTTTAAAAGCTGATGTACTGAGAAAAGCTCTTGGATGGGTACATAGAGATTCAGTGTAGGGCTTAATTTTTCACTAACTAGTGTATGGTTTTGGAAAAGTTTGCTTAACTTTCCTATTTATAAGCATATAGGATGGGCAAAGTACGTCACTCAGAGTACCATTAACAGTGATGTTATAAATCCAAGCCACCTGTCACTTTAGGGTCTGTAACTTTTTAATATAAAAGGTCTCTTCATTGAAGGATGCAAGATCATAGCACGTGTCTATTCGATAATTTTCTTCTTCACCACACATTCAATTAATATTAATGTAGTATGCTACCAACAAGGAAATAGGGGACTCTATTTTCTTATTCTTTTTGCCTTCAGGGTTATTGCTGGGGCTCAGTGCCTGCACCACAAATCTACTGCTCCTGGAGGTCTCCCCCCTCCTTTTTTTTGCCCTTATGTTTTAGCCTTGTTGTGGTTATTATTGTTGCTGATGTCATTCCTTGTTCGATAGGACAGAGAGAAATTGAAAGTGGAGGGGAAGACAGAGAGAAGGAGAGAAAGATAGACTCCCGCAGACCTGCTTCACAGTCTGTGAAGCGGAGCCAGGGGCTCCAACTGGGTCCTTGTGCTTTGAGCCATGTGTGCTTAACCTGCTGCACTACTGCCCGACCCCCAGGGGATTCATTTTCAACATGCTCTGTGAACATATTCAAGATTTGTAACTGTTACCTTTTTTCTGCTGTTTCTATCCATTAGGAAGCCTAATTTGTTGTCATTTTCCCAGTTGGGGGCGGGGCAAGAGAAAATATTCAGTACAGTTTCCCCTGCTCTCTGAATTTAGAGCAAAGTTATTTGATATGGTTTCATAGGAACTTCGGAACACTTAGTCACTGGGATATGGTTGTATCTGGAAAGACAGAATTTGAAGATCTCTGTGATGTACTGACATTCTGTCTGGAAAGAAATTGAAGGTACAGCAAAAAGGGAAAAACTCAAATAGAACCTGTTTTCCCCAATAAGTTTAGATCAGAGTTTATAAACATAGAAAGGTCTATAATTATTTAAATAATGTTTGAGGTCTTGATGACACACATACCTCCTTAGAACTACACAGATAAAGGATTTTAGAGATCTGCACAGAATGCCCCCAAGATTTTTGGGTTCTAGATATGAAATTCTAGAAGGACTTTATTTATTATGTTTTTTAAATTTTTTAAAACTTTTTATTATTATTATCTTTATTGAATGGATAGAGTCAGCCAGAAATCAAAAGGGAAGGGGTGATAGAGAGGGAGAGAGACAGAGAAACACCTGCAGCCCTGCTTCGCCACTCGTGAAGCTATCCCTTGCAGGTGGGGACCAGGGGCTCAAACCCAGGTCCTTGTGCATTGTAATATGTGCACTCAACCAGATGCGCCACCACTGGGCCCCCAGAATGACTTTGTAAGTTTAAAATTAGTATGTAAATAAGTCAAAATCTCTCAGCACATTTTCATTTTATCTTAAACAGCTAAACTGCTATAACAAATTGCCACATATTAAACATGTTAAATGACAAATATTTTATTTCAAACTGAAGGCCTAGATATTTATGATGAAGGTACTAGAATTTCATTATGATGAGCCACTGCAATGTTTGTAGAAGTCATGACAGAGTGAGAAAGATCTCCAGTATCTTTATTATTAAGGCATGCTTTCTCCCACTCTCCTTCTTTATCTACATATACATGTATTTTCTTCTCTAAAGAAGAAAAACAAAAGACCAATAACACAATAAACACCAACATAAATTCAGCATCATTTGTAATTTCACATCAATGCCAATCAACCACAATAATATACCATGTCACACCCATATAGGACTATTATAGTCAATAAAAAAAGCAATTTAGGCTGGGAAAAAAATTGGAAAAAATTGAAATTTTCATACATTGCTAATTGGAATTTTATTTGATACAATGCTAAGACAATATATTTTCAGTTTCTCAAAAATATTAAGTATAGTTATTATTTGAGTCAGCAATCCCACTAATATATGGACACCTCAGGTATCATAATATGTAATTCCAAGAGAAATAGAATTTAAATTTCTATGTTTATCAAAATATTGGTTATAATAGATAACCAGAGGTATGTAAACATTCATTACTGGGCTCAGGCAGTAAAGCAGCGGGTTAAGCACACATTGCACAAAGTGCAAGGACCTGCATAAGGATTTAAGAGGAAGAGGAACAAAGGAATCCTAAAGCAGCCAGAAGGATGGAAATCACTAAAGTAAGAGCATAAATAAACAATATCAAAAATAAGAGAACCATACAAAAGATCAATGAAGACAAATGTTGGTTCTTTGAAAAATTAAACAAAATTTACCAACCCCTCACCAGGCTCACTAAAAAAGAGGGGGGGGAGAGAAGATTCAAATAAATATAATTGTAAATTATGGAGGAGATATCACAACTAATGACAAAGAATTCCAGAAAATCATGCAAAACATCTATGACAAACTATATGCCACCAAACTAGAAAATCTAGAAGAAATGGAAGAATTCCTAGAAATATATAACCTTCCAAAATGAAACCAAGAAGAACTACAAAACCTAAATGGACCAACCACAGGCAAAGAAATCAGAACAGTTATTAAGAATCTCCCCAACAACAAAAGTCATGGACCAAATGGCTTTACAAAAGAATCCTACAAAACCTTCAGGAAACAGTTAATACCTATACTTCCAAAGCTCTTTGAAAAGATCAAAGAAACAGGAACTCTCCTTTGCATCTTCTATGAAGGCAACATCACCCTAATACCAAAAGCAGATAGGGACACACACAAAAAAAGAAAAACTATAAACCAATAACTTTGGTGAACATAGATGCCAAAATATTGAGCAAGATACTGGCCAACTGGATACAGCAGTATATCAAAAAGTTTGTTCAGCAGGACCAAGAGTGCTTTATTCCAGGAATGCAAGACTGGTTCAAAATATGTAAGTCAATCAATGTCATTCACCACATGAATAAAAGCAAAAACAAAAACCACATGATTATCTCAATAGGTGCATAGAAAGCCTTTGACAAAATCCAATACCCATACATGATCAAAAAATGGGAATAGATGGGAAATTCCTCAAGATAGTGGAATCCATATACAGCAAACCTACAGCCAACATCATACTCAATGGACAGAAGCTGAAAGCATTACCCCTCACTTTGGGGACTAGACAGGGCTGTCCATTATCACCATTACTCTTCAACATAGTATTGGAATTTCTTTTCATAGCAAGTGGGCAAGAGAAAGAGATCAAAGGAATACAGATTAGAAGGGAAGAATTCAAGCTCTCACTCTTTACAGATGATATAGTATACATAGAAAAACCTAAAGAGAGCCTCCTTTTTCCATTTAATCCTTTGGGCCCCCTTATCAAAGATTAGATGCCCATAGGTGTTGGGATTTACTTCTGGGCTTTCAATTCTGTTCCACTGGTCTGTATGCCTATTTTTGTTCCAGCACCATGCTGTTTTGATGATGATGGCTTTATAATATAGTTTAAGGTCTGGGAGTGTGATGCCTCCATTTCTGTTTCTTTTCCTTAAGATGGTTTTGGCAATTCTAGGTGTTTTCAGGTTCCAGATAAATGATTGTAGCGTTTGTTCTATTCTCTTAAAGAAGCCTGGTGGAACTTTGATGGGTATTGCATTAAATTTGTATATGGCTCTGGGGAGAATATTCATTTTGATGAAATTTATTCTTCCAATCCATGAGCATGGGATATCTTTCCATTTCTTGGTATCAGTTTCTATCTCCTTGAGTAGCGACTCATAGTTTTCAGTATACAAGTCTTTCACTTCTTTGGTCAACTTTATTCCTAGGTATTTGATTGATTTTGCTGAAACAGTAAATGGGAGTGATTTCTGGATGTCTTCTTCTTCAGATTTAGTGTTTGCAGGTGCTGGAAAAACTGGGTTGAAACATGCAGAAGAATGAAAATGAACCACTTTATCTCACCAGAAACAAAAATCAACTCCAAATGGATCAAAGACCTAGATGTCAGACCAGAAACAATCAAATACTTAGAGGAAAACATTGGTAAAACACTTTCCCACATACATCTCAAGGACATCTTTGATGAATCAAACCCAATTGCAAGGAAGACCAAAGCAGAAACAAACCAATGGGACTACATCAAATTGAAAAGCTTCTGCACATCCAAAGAAACTATTAAACAAACAGAGAGACCCCTCACAGAATGGGAGAAGATCTTCACATGCCAGACATCAGACAAGAAACTAATCACCAAAATATATAAAGAGCTCAGCAAACTTAGCCGCAAAAAAGCAAATGACCCCATCCAAAAATGGGCAGAGGAAATGAACAAAACATTCACCACAGAGGAGATCCAAAAGGCTAACAAACATATGAAAAACTGCTCTAGGTCACTGATTATCAGAGAAATGCAAATCAAGACAACACTAAGATACCACCTCACTCCTGTAAGAATGGCATACATCAAAAAGGACAGCAGCAACAAATGCTGGAGAGGATGTGGGGACAGAGGAACCCTTTTACATTGCTGGTGGGAATGTAAATTGGTACAGCCTCTGTGGAGAGCAGTCTGGAAAACTCTCAGAAGGCTAGACATGGACCTTCCATATGACCCAATAATTCCTCTCCTGGGGTTATACCCCAAGGACTCCATAACACCCAACCAAAAAGAGGTGTGTACTCCTATGTTCATAGCAGCACAATTCATAATAGCTAAAACCTGGAAGCAACCCAGGTGCCCAACAACAGATGAGTGGCTGAGAAAGCTGTGGTATATATACACAATGGAATACTATGCAGCTATCAAGAACAATGAACCCACCTTCTCTGACCCATCTTGGACAGAGCTAGAAGGAATTATGTTAAGTGAACTAAGTCAGAAAGATAAAGATGAGTATGGGATGATCCCACTCATCAACAGAAGCTGACTAAGAAGATCTGAAAGGGAAACTAAAAGCAGGACCTGATCAAATTGTAAGTAGGGCACCAAAGTAAAAACCCAGTGGTGAGGGGTAGGCATGTAGCTTCCTGGGCCAGTGGGGGGTGGGAGTGGGCGGGAGGGATGGGTCACAGTCCTTTGGTGGTGGGAATGGTGTTTATGTACACTCCTAGCAAAATGTAGACATATAAATCAGTAGCTAATTAATATGAGAGGGGGAAATCAATTGTATGTCTCAAAGTTTCTCAAAAGACAAACTGAATCTTTTTAATATATAGGCTATGTATTTGATATGCGGACTCTCTCAAAAGCCTAGACCAAGTAGATTAGAAGCTTCCAATAGCACAGCTATATACAAGATACTTGGTACTGTCCAGCAAACCATAACAAAGGGACTTTTCAAAGTTAACCCAATTAACAAATAATGTGATGATAATATTAACTATTGAGTGTCTTTTTGAACCCTAAGACAGCAGGAACCTCACATCTTCACTATAGAGCCCCTACTTCCCCCAGTCCTGGAACCCTTGGATAGGGCCCACTTTCCCGTATGCATCTCCCAATCCAAACCAAATAACATTGCATCCGCCGATCACAACCTAACCAAAGCAACGATTGCTACCTCAACATGCTTCACCTCAGAATGTATCCAGAGACTTCACGTGTGGAATGACAACCCTTCAGCTTCATTACTCGGGTGAGATCTTTCCTTTTATAGTACACTCTAATTTCATCTCAGGTAGTTCACTTTCCAACAAAGTCCCATAACCTAGATATACACCAGTTTCTGTGAGAGAGAGCTTATGTGCACACGTATCCATAAACTACTGCAAAATATATACCTGAAAGCAGGACTACACTAGAGTTTGCAGTGAGTACCTCCCTAACACTTCCTCTCCACTATTCCAAGCTTGGGATCCATGATTGCTCAACAAATTGTTTGGCTTCATATGTTAACTCTGTTTTCAATCACCAGGTTCCAGATGCCACCAGGATGCTGGCTAGGCTTCCCTGGATTGAAGACCCCACCAATGTGTCCTGGAGCTCAGCTTCCCCAGAGTCACACCCTACTAGGGAAAGAGAGAGGCAGACTGGGGATATGGACTGACCAGTCAACGCCCATGTTCAGCGGGGAAGCAATTACAGAAGCCAGACCTTCTACCTTCTGCATCCCTCAACGACCCTGGGTCCATGCTCCCAGAGGGATAGAGAATGGGAAAGCTATCAGGGGAGGGGGTGGGTTATGGGGATTGGGTGGTGGGAATTGTGTGGAGTTGTACCCCTCCTACCTTATGCTTTTGTTCACTAATCCTTTCTTAAATAAAAAATTAAAAAAAAAAAAAGAAAAACCTAAAGAATTCAGCACAAAGCTACTGGAAGTTATTAGGCAATATAGCAAGGTGTCAGGCTACAAAATCAATGTACAAAACTCAGTGGCATTTCTTTATGCAAACACTAAGTGTGATGAAGAGGATATCCAGAAATTACTCCCATTCACTGTTGCAGCAAAATCAGTAAAATACTAGGAATAAACCTGACCGAAGAAATAAAAGACTTGTATACTGAAAACTATGAGAGATTCAAGGAAATAGAAAATGATACCAAACAATGGAAGGACATCCCATGCTAATGGGTTTGAAGAATTAATATAATCAAAATGAATATTCTCCCTAGAGACATATCCAAATTTAATGTGATGCACATCAAAGTTCCACCAATCTTTTTTTTTTTAAATTTTTATTCATAAAAAGGAAACATTGATGAAACCATAAGATAAGAGGGGTACAACTTCACACAATTTCTACCACCAGACCTCCATATCCCATCCTCTCCCCTGGTAGCATTCCTATTGTTTACCCCTCTGAGAGTATGGACCCAAGGTCATTGTGGTATTATACAGCAAATACTAACAAAGGGACTTTTCAAAGTTAACCCAATTACCAAATAATGTGATTATAATAATAACTATATATTGTCTTCTTGAACCCTAAGACAGCAGGAACCTCACATTTCCACTACAGAACCTATATTTCCCCAAGTCCTGGAACCTTAGGGTAGGGCGTACTTTCCTGCATGCTTCTCTCAATTCATACCAAATAATATTGCATCTGCAGATACCAACCTAATCAATGCAACCAGTGCCACCTCAGCATGCTTCACTTCACACTGTCTAGAGACTTCAGCTGTGGAATGACAACCCTTCACCCTTATTACTCTGGTGAGACCTTTCCTTTCATAGTATTTTCTAATTCCATTCAAGGTGGTTCACTTCCTAACAATATCCCAAAACCTACATATATACTAGGTTCCATGAGATAGAGCAAATGTTCACAGCTATCCATAAACTAGGTCAAAATATATACATGAAAGCAAAAGTACACAATAGTCTGCAGTGAGTACCCCATAATACTTCATCTGCACTATTCCAGCCTTTAGGTCCATAATTGTTGAACAATATTTTCAGCTTTTTATGTTAACTCTCTTTTCAGCCACCAAGTTCTAAATGCCAGCATTATTCCAACCAGACTTCCCTGGCCAGATGACCCCACCAATGTGTCCTGAAGCTCTGCTTCCCCAGAGCCACACCATACTAGGGAAAGAGAGAGGCAGACTGGGAGTATGGATCAACCAGTAAATGCCCATGTTCAGCGGGGTTGTAATTACAGAAACCAGACCATCCACCTTCTGCATCCCACAATGACCTTGGGTCCATACTCCCAGAGGGATAAAGAATGGGAAAGCTATCAGGGGTGGGGATGGGATTCTGAGATCTGGTGATGGGAATTGTGTGGAGTTGTACCCCTCCTATCCTATGGTTTTGTTAATGTCTCCTTTTTTAAATAAAAAAATAATATTTTAAGTGTTTATATACACTTATGTCTATAATATATATGATAAAATACAGTTAAAAGAAAAGATTGAGGCAGGTATATAATGACTTCAGGAACCTACCAAATCACCAGTAAGAACAAACATCTATGGCTCTTAGACAGAGAAAAGCCTAAGGAGAGATTGAGCAGCTGGTAACATCTGGCAGTTTACCAGTTGAGGCACCACCTCCAGTCTATTTTACCAACAAACAGACTGCTGAAGGGAGGAGAGGACTCCCCTAAGACTCACAAAATGAAACTGTGAGTCTCCATTGCTACTGCCCTCAGAGGCTGGAGCAACAAGGGGCAGGGGCGGGAGGTGGGGGTGAGGGGGCTGTGCTGACATCTGGGAACAGAAAACTGAACAGGAAACTCAGGAGAAGATATACACCTCAGTGTCCTACCAGTGGGTCTGTATAGTGGGAAACTTTCCACATTATTCTACTGATGAAAACATGGTGAATAATTGCCTCAGAAACTACAGTGTATAAACAGGACTAGTTTACAAACTCACAGGGTCCAGCAGTGCTGCCTGGCTTGGCAGAGAAGCTGAATTGAGCCCAGAGCTATGGATCCTTGGGCTATGAGATTCTCTTTGCATAACCACTCCCCCACCCTGCTTCATCTCTTAGTCAGGAGTGAGTGATTAAGCTAAGAAGCCTACTTATAGATTAAAAGACCTAAGGCTCCCATAGCCTACAGGGAAGAAAAAGAACAAAAAAGGCTTTAAGAGCCACTGTGCTCCAACACAGGGATTTAAATAATATTGAAACAACTGTGAATTTCCACAACTGTGAACCCTTTAAGTACCTTACTTACACACAAGTTAATCCAGGCAAGAGTGATCAGCAATTTGAAAAGTACTCATATATAATGGTTAAACCAACAGGAAGAAATATTGATGAAATGAACCAGGACGAGAGTCCAGCTAAAAGCACCCCCCCCCTAAAGGTTGAAGCACAAAATAGTAAGGTCAACATCCAAACACCAGTTAAGGAAATAGTCAGAGGAGTGAGTAAACAGTTTGAAAGAACTGTCATTAGAAATGCAGCAAAAGCAAATGAGACTCTGGAAGAAAGCACTAATTATCTCAAGGTTATTAGATAGCTGAAAGTTATTTCAGCTGTGCAAAGACACAACTAGCTGAACAAGCTAAAACAATATCAAAACAGGATAACAAAATAGATGAACTACAGAAAACAGTAGAGGGGAAAAAGAATAGAATAAATGAGTCTGAAGACAGAATTAGCAACATCAGATCGAGGATGAATTAGAAACAACTGAAAAAGAAGTAAGAGATCTTGAAAAAATATTATGAGATACTGTAAACAACAACAGAGACCTATGGAATGACTTCAAAAGAAATAATATATGCATTACTGGCTTACCAGAAGAAGAAAGAGAGGGAGAGGGAGAAAGTATTCTTCAGGAAATAATAGCTGAGAACTTCTCTAGTTTAGACAAAATCAAAGACATAAAGGTTCAAGAATCCCAGAGGGTCCAAAACAGAACCAACCCAGACTGAAAGACACCAAGACACATCTAATTTAGAAAGGAAATGAATAAGGATAAAGAAAGGATCCTGAAGGCTTCAAGAGAAAAACAAAAACTCGCCTACAGAGGAAAACCCATAAGATTAGCAGCAGAATTCTCCACACAAACACTACAGGCCTGAAGAGAATGACAAGGTATCTATCGAATGATCAGTGAGAAAGGCTTTCAACCAAGACTACTGTATCCTGCTATATTGTCATTCAGTCTAGATGGAGGCAAAAACCTTCTCAGACAAGCAACAGTTGAAGTAATCATCTATCACCAAGCCTACCCTGAAAGAAATTCTGAAAGTTCTCCTACAGTCAGACCATCATAAATAGCCCAAATATAGAACAGTCTAAAAATCTACAAGAATGGCGTTAAAATATATGTCAATGGCCTGAATTCACCTATTAAAAGGCACAGAGTAGGGAAATGGATCAGAAAACACAACCCAACAATATGCTATCTAAAGGAAACCCACCTAACACAACAAGACAAACACAGACTCAAAGTGAAAGGATGGAAAACTATCATACAAGCCAATGGCCTTAAAAAAGAGAAGGGACATCTATTCTTGTATCTAATATAATAGACTTTAAAATAAATAATATTTTAAATGATAGGGATGGACATTACTTAATGCGCAGAAGATCAGTCAGTCAAGAGGACTTAACAATTATTAACATCTATGCACCTAAATGAGAAGCCATCTAAATACATCAAATGTCTACTGAAAGAGCTACAGCAATATATTAACAGAAACACATTCATAGTAGGGGACTTCAACACCTCACTCTCTCAGCTTGAAAGACCATCCAGGCAGAAAATCAATAAAGAAATGAGGGAGCTAAATAAGGAGATAGATAAAACTATTGGATATTTTCAGAATCATTTGCCCCAAGAAACTGGAATACACATTTTACTCAAGTCCACATGGGCCATTCTCAAGGATAGACCATATGTTAGACCACAAAGACAGCATCTGCAAATTCAAGAGCATTTAAATCATCCCAAGCATCTTCTCAGATGACAGTGGAATTAAACTAACACTTCACAATAAGCAAAACATCAGTAATACTCCTAAAATGTGGAATCTTAACAGTACACTACTTAACAACTACTGGGTCAAAGAAGAAATAAAGAAAAAAATCAAACTACTTCAAGAGTTCAATGAAAATGAAGACACAAGCCACTAAATATTTGGGACATAGCTAAGGCAGTATTCAGAGGGAACTTCATAGCCATACAAGTACACATTAGGAAACAAGGAAAAGCACAATTAAATAACCTAATTGCACACCTTAAAGACCTAGAACAAAAAGAAAAAAGGAACCCTAAAGTAGCCAGAAAGACACAAATAACTAAAGTTAGAGCAGGAATAAATAACATTGAAAATAAGAAAACCATACAGAAGATCAACCAAAGTAAAGGTTGGTTCTTTGAAAGAGTGAGCAAATGGACAAATCAAACAAAAACAACAACAAAAAAAAGAGATAAGAGCCAAATAAATCAGATTGTAATTGAAAGAGAAGGTATCACAACAGACACTCCAGAAATTCAATATATTATGTGAGGCTACTATGAACAATTATATGCCACCAAGGTAGAAAATCTGGAATAAATGGATGATTTCCTTGATACCTACGAACTTCCACAATTAAATAAAGAGCAATTAGGTAACATGAACAGGCCTATCACAGCCAATGAAATAGAAACAATTATCAAAAAACTGCCCAAGAATGAAAGTCCTGAACCAGATGGTTTTACAAATGAATTCTACAAACCTTCAAGGAGGACATAATACCTCTACTTTTAAAAATCTTCCAGAAGACTGAAGACACAGGAATACTCCCTTCCAGCTTCTATGAAGCCAACAACACTCTGATACCAAAAGCAAAGAGGGACACAACCAAAAGAGAAAACTACAGACCAATATCCATGAGGAACTTAGATGCTAAAATATTGAACAAAATTACAACCAACCGGATACAGAAGTATATTTAAAAGATTGTTCATCATGACCAAGTGAGGTTTATCTCAGGGATGCAAAGTTGGTTTAATATGCACAAATCAATCAACTTGATCGACCACATCAATAAAAGCAAGACCAAATACCACATGGTCATATCAATAGATGCAGAGAAATCATTTGACAAAAACCAACATCCCTTTACGATGAAAACGCTACAAAAAATAAGAATAGATGGGAAATTCCTCAAGATAATGGAGTCTCTATATAGCTAACCTATAGAAAACATCATACCCAATGGTGAAAAACTGGAAGCATTTTCCCTCAGATCAGGTACTAGACAGGGATGCACACTATCACCATTACTATTCAACATAGTGTTGGAAGTTCTTGCCATAGCAATCAGGAAAGAGCAAGGAATTCTCTGTTGAAGAGAAGTCAAACTCTCCCTATTTGCAGATGACATGATAGTATACATAGAAAAACCTAAGGAATCCAGCAAGAAGTGTTTGGAAATCATCAGGCAATACAGCATGGTGTCAGTCTACAAAATTAACATATAAAAGTCAGTGGCATTCCTCTATGCAAACACTAAATTAGAAGATGAAATCCAGATATCAATTTTTTTTACAATATCAACGAAAAATAAAATATCTAGGAGTAAACCTAACCAAAGAAGTGAAAGACTTGTATTCTGAAAATTATGAGTCAAGAAAATTGAAAAAGACACAAAGAAAGAAGTGGAAAGATATTCCATGTTCATGGGTTGGAATACACTACCCAGAGCCTACCCAGAGCCATATACAAATTTAATGCTATACCCATCAAGATCCCAACCATATTTTTTAGGAGAATAAAACAAATGCTACAGATGTTTATCTGGAGCCAGAAAAGATGTATAATTGCCAAAACAATCTTAGGAAGACAGAACAGAACTGGAGGCATCACACTTCCAGATCTCAAATTGTATTATAGGGCCATTATAATAAAAACTGCTTGGTACTGGAACATGAAAAGAAATATTGACTAATGCACACAGCATCATGGATGAATCTCAAAAGCTTTATGTTTAATGAAGTGAGAAAGAACAAGAAAGATCAAATACTATAGCACACAAATTATAATAACTATCAAAATTACAATGAGAAATGACAGAAAAAGACTAAGGCTGCCCATACCCAAGGGTCCAAGGAAGGGTATGGCTTGAAATGACATAAGGGAAATGTCTGTATTTTGAGTCTAATGATAAATACAGGCCAATGCACAGCTGTCAAAATTCATCAAATTATGCACTTAAAATGGGTAACTCTTACTGAATACAAATTACATCCTGATAAAGTCATTCAACCACAACATTGGCACAGTGGAGCTATAGCAGTGATGAGCATGGAACCATCTGAAAAATTTTCTCTGAGGACAGAATAAAGAAAATTTACAAAGATCTGTGTTTGGAGGGGGGTAGATCTAAATTGCCTCAGGTGGAAGAGATGTTAGACTGGCAAAATACAACATCATATTTCATTTGAAACCAAGATAGGAATTGCAGAGTGTTTTTCTTGAGTGTAGCTCCATATCAGACTTCTTTCAGCAGACCTGGGAATGTAGATGGAAATTGGTATGAAGTCCTATCATTTAGAAGATCATCCTTCACCAGTGGGTGATGATCTCTTGCATACTGAGGTCCTAGAGCTGGCTTCCAGCAGTGAATGCATTCTATAACCCCAGTAATGACAGCAAGGCTTCTGAAAGTCAAGACTTGGGTGCTGGGAATTCATTCTCCTCAAGTAGATTATAGGGGTGCTTCTGATATAATATATAGATACTAGAGTCTCTTTCATTTGCATAATGGATCTAGAGCCCAGCAAATAAGCTTATATAGAAGGACACCTGTTTGGCCATACAAATGTCTAGATTTGAGTACCTTTTATACCACTCAGAGTACTTTAGTACTAGGGGAAGCTTCAGTGCTATGGTATCTCTGTTGGTCTGTCTGTCTCTATCTAAAAAAGTTGACCAGGAGCTGTGAAGTCACACACACACACACACACAGACACACACACACACACACACACTCAAATACATACACACACGTACACACACATACATACATACATACATACATATGACTGGGGGTACAGTTCTGCAGAAGACATTCATCCCTGAGATTCTGAGGTCCCAGGTTCAATACTCAGTACCCACATATGCCAGAGCTGAGCAGTGCTCTGGTCATTCTATCTGTGCCCTTCTCTCTGTATCTCTCTACTCATTAAAATAAAATAAATAAGATATTTAAAAAGAAACAAATAAGTCATGGACCTAACTCTAGGTCTAAAGTAAATCAGAGTAGAAATAATATAAAACCATGAGCTGCTGAATTTTTATATTCCTTTAAACCCTCTGCAGAAAGTCACAATCTGCAAGACAGCCTCCACGAGTCTCATTTCTGATGTCAAAGCTCTAATTTCCAGCTCCCAATTCAATTTATTCTACACTGAGAACTGTCACTATAGTTTCCAAAATCCATGTTCTAGATTAGTAGGACAAGGGGGTATGTATACACTCAATTTGTTTGGGTTTGGTTTTGGTTTTTGTTCCCTGGAGGAAACGGAAGAACCTATCTATTTTTACTTCTTTTCCAAAAATGTATTTTATCTTTCAAATAAAGACAATTTTTCTTTCTTCTTCCAACTGGTGAATGCTCTCCTCTACCATTATTCGACACAGAGGGCTGCTATTGTTCTTTATATCGGCAGGATTATAAACTTCCTTTTATTCATTGAGAGAAATGTGAAATGTGGAGAAGCAACACTGAGAAAGAATAAGAGAAGCAAGCAGTTCTTCTGCCCCTTGGGGGAATATTTTCAAGCATCCAACTTCTTGCTTTCAAGTAATGAGCCCACAGTTAAATTTCCAAGTCAAAGTTTTCTCTGGTCAATTGAAGCAGAGTTATGACAAGTGTCAAGGGAAGCCCCTTGAGAGTCTTGCAACCAGAAACTAACATTCCATGATGAAGTGTCTAGCACTGATACATTAGAAGTCCTAAGGAGCTTTCTCCATTTTTTTAAGTGGGCCCACATTGCTCCATGCAAAATGATTAATTTAATAAAGATCTTCTGTTTATAGACAAAATGAAGCAGCTCTTTCAAATCTAAAGACTACAGATGCAAAATCAGAGAAAGAATGTTATTTGAAAAATGCTTTCAAATCTAAAACGTAGCTCTTTGTTTTTCTCCCTTCCCTTAATCAGTGAGCAGTTATGTCCACCAATGTGTTTTCACAAACAGTACTTCAACATTAATAGGCTCTGTGATAGCTTATGTCACCCTGTATGTGTAAAGTGATGGAGAACCTGCCTCACAGAGTTTTTGGGGGAAAATACAAGAAACAGGTAAAGTACATAGAACACAGCCCAGTTCATACACAATAGTTGCTGATCCAAGTTGCAATTACTTATGTTTGAACTCTGCTCAGTCTCCAGGTTTTTGCTTTGACTGAGCCCTCTGGCCCATTCCATCATACATACATGCATGTCACACACATGCACTCACACACACACACACACACACACACACACAGGTTGCACATTCATGCATATTATTTCACGTGCACAGAAATAGCTCTCTCTTACACACACACACACACACACACACACACACACACACACACTACCCCCAGCCATCTTCCTGACAACTTTCTCTTCTTTTGAGCCTTAGTTCAGATGTTATCCTCCTCTTGGGTGCCTTCTTTCTTTCTATTTCTTTCCTTATCTACCTATTTTTCTCAGATCCCTTCCCAGCCCTTCCCTTCCTGTGATTATCCTGGCCAATAACCTCTTTCCCACATTTTGTCTCCCCATCCCCTGGTTGAGTGCCACTTTCACATATTAATCTAGGTGTATCCCAAACTTACCATTCTCAATTACATATGCACACATGCATGCATCCACTAACATATGAATATGCATGAACATACATCAGTATTTACACATTCATACAAATATTCATGTTCTCTCTCTGGTTTGGGATCCCATTCTGGAAACACTACAGCAGTGAGCTCTCTGAAGTATGTTGCTCTAGTATAAATATTTGTGTAACCTCCCACCCCCAAAAAATGTTCATGCTGTGTTCTAATTCCTTATGTTCAGTATTAGGAGGGGAGACCTTTCAACAAAGGTCATGAGTAGATCATGCTGGCCTTATAAATGGCATAATTTGTAAAAGAGAATCTTGAGAGTCTTCTTTCCCTTTTTGCTGTGTGAAGACACAAGAAGCTTACAGTTATTACCCAGAAATCATCCTTAAGTAGAACTCAACCCTGCCCCTCCCTTGGGTGGGGTCCTCCAAGGCCAGATGGTGCTCTCTGATGAGCCTGCTCTACTTCACTTCTAGAAATAGTAATCTGAGTTATACATGTGGGAGATAGTGGCTGGCAGCATGAGATTGATTTTAAGGAGTTGGCTATTGTGTTTATGGAGGCAATTTCAAAATCTTTGGGGAGGAATGGCAGGATAGTCATTCAAGACCAAATTCAAGCAGAAGGCCTGTCTGCTTTAGGATTTCCTCATGCTTGAGGAAGTCAGTGACTGTCATCAAGACTTCAATTGATGAGATGAGGCCTACCCACATTATGCCAGACAATGCAGTTAAATATGAGTTTCCTCCAAAATGTCCTCATGGAAATTTTCAGATCAATATGTGACCTCAGACTTAGATACTGTGGCCCCGCCAAGGTAATGCATAGATACAGCCAACGTGGCACAGGAGTTATCCATCTTGCGTATCCAAGATCCTTGTTTAAGGCAGCAGAATCTGAGCACAAATCACTGTAAAAACAGGTACCCAGGCACTTCTGCAATTCAGGACTCCTTTTTCCTTGATGGATTAATCTCCTTTCTCAGGTTGCCTCTCAGAACAGATGGAAGTTGTTTGGTCCCACGGATCCTCTGTATCCCAAATAGTCTAGCTTCTGAACCTTATCAAAGACCATAGCTGATGTTTTTGGTGTCCCTTTCAATTAAGTTGAGTCATTTTTCCAAGCCCCAGAATGTTGAAGTTCTTCTTTAGAATTCTTCTGGAAGGCACAGTGTGTGGGTGGACAAGGAGGTCACTGTACCATGTACCACTGCATTGTGACTCCCTGATGTTCTCATGTCTCTGTTGTCCTCCAGACATCTCTTCCTGAACTGTTTGCTTTCTCTGAGTATTTGCAAGCAACTTATCCTCCAAGATCCTCTCTTATTGCATTCACTCCTTCAGAGACCCACCCTACTAGGGAAAGAGAGAGGCAGGCTGAGAGCATAGATCAACCTGTCAAAGCCCATGTTCAGTGGGGAAGCAATTACAGAAGCCAGACCTTCCACCTTCTGCATCCCACAATGACCATACTCCCAGAGGGTTAAAGAAAAGGAAAATTATCAGGGGATGGGATGGGATATGGAGTTCTGGTGGTGGGAATCGTGTGGAGTTGTACCCCTCTTATCCTATGGTTTTGTCAATGTTTGCTTTCTATAAATAAATAATAAAAAAACAATATTCTTGGTGACAAATACTTCAGGTCCTGATGGAGTTGAGGTTCAGAATAATCTGGTCTTCTTTCCCTATCATTTACCCCTCAGAGTATGGAGCAAGTTCTTTTTGGCATGCAGTAAGTGGGAATTATGGCTTCTGTAATTGTTTCTTTGCTGGACAGGGAGCTTGTCAGGTTGATCCATACCCCAGCCTGTTTCTTTCTTTCCCTAGCAGGGTAGGATTCTGGAGAGGTGGGGTTCCAGGAAGCATTTGTGAGGTCAGGATGGAGTCATAGTGGCATCTGCAATTTGGTGACTGAAAGGTAATACGATAAAGAAGAACAAAATGTTTAATAAACAAAAGTAGACATCAAGAAGATGACAATAAGGACCTTAGGGTGAAAAAAAGCTAAGAAATCTATTTTAAGTGTTCCCAGGGGCACATGTTTTAGTAGTCTTTTCTTCATCTTTATAGCTAACATGGGGATCCACCTTTCCTTTCTACCTGCTCTTGTGTCAGGGTATATCATCTATGATGGTGTTTCGTCTAACAAGACAGAGAAGGACATCTGTCGGTGCAATTCTGATAGTCCTATGCATTATACCCCAAAGTTAAAATTTGTCTCTGCTTGGTGGCCTTCAAGATGAGGCAGTGAATAGTAGCTTTGTACTGTTAAACCTGAGGTTCCAAGCTAGATCCCCAAGGTCACATGTGCCAAGAGTGATGTACTGGTAAAGAGTTCACCTGGGTAGTGCATGTCCTTTGCCATGTAAGACCCAAGTTCAAATCCAGCACCCACCATACTGGAGGAAGCCTCAGTGATGTGGTACCTGCACCCACCCATGCACGTGTATGTGTGTGTGTGTGTGTGTGTGTGTGTGTGTGTGTGTGTGTATGCACGAGCACATGCCTGGACTAGTGATACCCCAGAAATGTGGTTCAGGTCAAATCCCAAATATCTTGTCACTCTGGATCTTACTTAATTCAGAGAACTAAAGACATAAACATGAAGGGTAGCTTACATCTACAGTGTGCTTGTGTGTGTATGTTTGTGTATCTGTGTGTGTACATTTGTGTGACCATGTATGTGTCTATATATGTGTGTGCACATGTTTGATTGCATGAGTTTATTTGTATAAGAGTGTGCATATATGTAGAAGTATAGAAGTTAGTGTCTGTGAGTACATATGTTCAGGAGTGTGAATCCATACATGTATACATGGGTGTGTACTTGCTTGCTTAGGTAATTAGTACCAATCCAACTTACCAGTATGGTAAGAAGGCATCTGTATCAACCATCTCTCAAGGAGGGCACTTTGACTATCAATCAGCAGTGAGTGGGCACTGTAGCAACAGCAGTATTCAGTTCATATTCCAACCTCACACTGCTGTAAATGAAATCTGCCATCCCTAACAAAGCACCTTTGGAGTTTGAGATAGTTAGAGGACTTCAGAGAGGACAGAAACATTGCATCTTAGTACATTCCCTATTACAGAACACATTGTAATGCTTGTACAAAAAAATCTAAGGTGAACAAGGTGGCTTTCAGCTCCTCCCCAGGCTGTCTCCCTACCTCCTATACAAGTCAGAAGGGTTTCAACTGGAGTGTAACAAATACCCACCAATATTATTTAAGGGCAGTCTCTCTTCCAATTCTAGTCCAGATGTAGAGTGGAGCCAGGTGATGGAGAAGCAAAACAATGACTTCATGCTGGCTAACATTCCATCTCTCCATCAGTAGTAGCCTCAACATCACATGGAAGTACCACAGCATTGGGAGAAAGTCTAGTGATGTGGTGTCTCTCCCACTCAGTAGCAGTGATATAATTCACTGTGTGATTATCTAGGAAAAATAAAGCTAACGTGCCTGGCTGAAATTCAGAATCTCAGCATTTGGAATAAGCCCTGTGATGATAATAGCACAGGGACCCTAAGGACTTTCTTTGAGAAGCATGAATGGAACACTACAAGTTGATTTCAACTCTGTGGATATTTCCCTTTCTGTCTCTACCTCTTTCCTCTTTCCCCTGACTCTCTCCCTTTCTTTCTAATTTGTAGAATTGCTAAAAATTGCCAAAGAGGTAAATTGGAAGTATTTGATACGCTGCAGGTTCTTGGTTCATTCCCAAGGATGGATTTTTTTTCTTTTTTCAAATCATCACACCAGAGAAAGAATTGACAAGACAGTTGTTGGAATATGGGAACAGTCTCTCATCTAATTATGGTGTCTAAAGACCACTCCTACTACCCACCTGCATCATTCTCTATCACTGGTTGCCCTCTCCCTACACCAACCCTGTCTGTCCCCCTCCCCAGAGGCCTTTACTTTGCAGCAATGCACCATACTATACAGTCCAAGTTTCACCTTACATTTTCCATAATTTTTCTTGTTTCTCAATTTCCACCTATGAGGGAGATATAAAAGTGCTTTCACTTTTATATGTGTGATTTCACTTCCATGATTCCATGTGATGAGCAAAGAACTCCTTGGTCTATTTGGTGACGGGAAGACACTTGCACCCAATACAGAGGTTAAAGCCTGGCACTTAGGTGAGATAAAAGTGCTGTAGTTGAATGTGATGGTTCTGGGCTGGGCCCAAATCATCAGGTACCAAGTTAGGTGCCCCTATCACCCTGCTTATTGGCAAATATCTCCCCCAAGTCCATCTGGCAAGTAGCACCTCAGGGTGAAAGGATGAATGCCACAAGCTGCTTCTCTGTACAACTACTGGGTAGTGATCACTCAATCTCTCCTTGGGGATTTCGGACCACCTTTGCTGCCTTTGAACACTGGTGCTCCTGCTGCTGCTTAATAATCTCTGGTTCAGGATAGTTGCCGTGTGTGCGTGTATGTATGTGTGTGTGTGTGTGTGTGTGTGTGTGTGTTTCAAAAGAATAATATTCTCTCCCATATCTGCTTTTAAAAAAATATTTATTTTCTCTTTTGTTGCCCTTTTTTTATTGTTGTAGTTATTATTGTTGCTGTTATTGATGTCTTCATTGTTGGATAGGACAGAGAAATGTAGAGAGGAGGGGAAGACAGAGAGGGGAAGAGAAAGACATCTGCAGACCTGCTTCACCACCTGTGAAGCGACTCCCCTACAGATGGGGAACCGGGGGCTAGAACTGGGATCCTTACACCAGTCTGCGCTACTGCCAGACTCCTTGCAGATCTATTTCTTTTGTGGCATTGATGAGTATTTGTGAGCTACTGTTCCAGTCTGATTACTTACAGTTATAGAATAGTGGAATGTGAAATACTAATTGGACATTTGGGGTTCTTGCAATCTGGAGAGAACATGTTCACTATGTGTATCTGTCTTTTAACAATAAAGGTATGGCATGTTCCAGACCATTGACTTGTCATTGTCAAGGCTCCAAACATAGTCTCAAGTGACTCAGCATCATGAACATGCATCTTTTGTTCCAGTTCCTACCCCTGAAAATGCCTCCACTTCTCAGAATGGAAAAACCAGTTCAGTTTGGTGGAATCACCATCCCTTCCCTGTCAGGTGTCTTTGAACCTAATGATATTCACAATGAATGACTTTATAGAGACCATCACCATGATCTCTGTTCAGAGAGAGAACACTTGTGTGTCTGGCCCACATTTATTCTCTACCATGGCAACAGGGAAGGGAGTACGATACTCACTTCCCCTTCTCATCTCATTAGGTGCATTCAGATTAGAGCCCCTCCTATAACAAGCTTTTTCCAGGAGAAGGATGGGACAAGCAATAGTAATCAGGAGGTTCCACAAGGCATGGTTTTGGGAGATAGGTAGTATATTCTAACAAATGCTCCACAGAATCAATAAAGATCTATATTTCCAGCAGTTCTTCTCAGTATCTGGCATTTGACTGTGTCTTGTCCTTTTTCTAGCCAGTTTCCAGCCTATATGTGAACATCAGCTCTCCTCCTTGGTTTCACTTTGACTCATCATGTACACTTCACCACTGGAATGGAAATCCTGCCCTCACTCCATATTCCCAGATTTTAAGCAGCTGATTTGCAGAGAGATGGTTAGGATATATCCTCAAGTTGTCAGACTAATATATCATATATTAGACTAATAAGCAAAACATCTAAAGAGCTCACCAAACTTAGCAACAAAAAAGCAAATGACCCCATCCAAAAATCGGCAGAGGATATGAACAGAATATTCACTACAGAAGAGATACAAAAATCCAACAAACATGAAAAATTGCTCCACATCACTGATTGCCAGAGAAATGCAAATAAAGACAACAATGAGATACCTACTTACTGTTTACTCAGCAACCTGGGAGAGAGGCCAGGAACTCTTGGTGGAGCGGAAATGCAATGTGTCTTTATTGATCAGAGACAATGATTTTATATATTTTGAACCAGAAGTGGCAACTCAGAAAAGGAAATGGCTAGGAAATGGGGTGGAGAAAAGGAAAGAGCAGGAAGGTAGAAAGCTTCCATAGCAACTATTGTGAAGTTTTAACCGGTGGGAATTAATTAATACCCTGCAGGCTGGGTGGGTCTCAGGTAAAACAATTATTATGTAAATAGACCATAGTATCAGCAATGGAGGGTGGAGCAGAGTGGGGGGCGGGGCTGGCTTCAGGCCCAACAATCTGCCACTTCTTGAGTTAGAGATAGCAGCACTGAGGCCAAATCTGAAAATAGATCTTTCCAGTTCCTAAATTCAGACAGCAGGGTTATCTGCACTTTAGTTCACTGATCATCACTGTAATACTCAGAGGATAAGTGACAAGGTAGGTCCAGAAAGGTTGAGTGGTTTGTATAAAGTTACAGAGGTGTTAATGGTGAAATCCAGTCTGTAGTCCAACCATAGAAGACACCCCCTCCTCTTGAAGAAGAAGAAGAAATCCCTGCATTTAAATTACTTTTCTGTATTGCTCCTAAATGCCCTAGAACATGCCAAGCCCTTGTACAGTGGCCACGAAGAAGGTGGGCCTCTCATGGCCAAGGCACAGCCCAGGCAGATACAACCTGCTGAGCATTAGATAACATCAGAATGTCCACCATGAACCTGAGCTCTTAAAACTGTCCACACAGAATTGGATTGTAAAGTAGTCACACAAGTGCTTATTTGAAAATAGGAGTCATGCTAAGGAGGTGGTCCTACTCTGTGTTGCACCAGAATCAGGACAAGTGAAGATTTAAATGCTCAATCAGGGGTAGCCAGCAAAATATCCCATTGGTTTAATGAACTATTTTGCCATATATATGATTTAGGTTCAATCCCAGCCCCCACCATGCCGAAGGAAGCTTCAATGTCACAATGTGTGTGTATGTGTGTATGTGTGCATGTGTGCGTGCGTGCGTGCGTGCGTGTGTGTGTGTGTGTGTGTGTGTGTGTGTGTGTGTGTGTGTATAGAGCAGTGTCAGGGAAGGAGATTCATTCATTGGGTGGAGTACACACATTACTATATATGATGACCTTCAAGCCTCAAGTCACCACATAGAAGCTCCTGTAGGGAGAAAGCTTCACAAGCAGTGCAACAATGCTATCCTGTTTCTCCATCTATTTTTCTGTCTCTCTTTTCCTCTCTATATCTCTGTTTATATCTAGAGGGGAAAAGAAGCCCAGGAGTCAACAGGCACAGAACCCAAGAAATAGCCCTGGTGGCAAAAAATAATAAAATAAAATAAAATTCAATTCAGCAGCGATTGGTCTCACTAAGCTTAGGTTAAATGCTCATATTTTTTTATTGGAACCTTCAAGCAGAACTCTGCAGTGTAGTCTTATTGTGATAAACAGCAGAGAGCACTTTCAGATATCTGTCTAGTTCTGGAGTCAGGAGGAGTAATGAGTACTCTTTCCTTTGGAAACTTTTTTTGAGGGGTTTAATGCAGGACTGTTGGCAGTATTTATTCATTTTTATCTAAAAGAGGTAGTAAGAGACAGTTCAACTCTGGTGTATGCATTGTTAAGGATCGAACCCAGGGCCTCAGACATGAGGTTATCTCCCAGCCCTCGAGAGTTAATAGTAGGCTGAGTCAGGCTGCTTGTTGTCTACCTAGAAGTTACCACATGACAGCTGGAAACAACATAGAGTTTCTCTGATTCAAAGTTGGTTCCACTATGCTGAGCCTAGAGATAGCTCAACTGATAGAGTACATCCCTTACCACACATGAGGACCAGGGCTTGAGACTAGCACCACACTAGAGAACTGTATATGGCTCCAAGAAGGAGTGAGAAATGATATGATTTCTTTCATTATCTCTCTCTCTCTCTCTTTCTGAAGATGAAAGAAAAAATGCAAAACATCCAACTGGAGCAATAAAAGAGAGCAGAAACAAAACAATAAAAATAAATCACAGTACGCTCCATAAAACCTCTTTATAAAGGATTCTCCATAATTCTCTGCCCTCCCAGTCTCCTGGGGGTCCAAGAGACAGGGAGTAGGGAAGCCTCAGAATTAGGGGAGCCACTGAGTATAGGGGGGTACAAGGACAGGCCTCCCAAACCATCTCACTGAAGACCACTTGAAACGATGACAACATAATTGACTCCTGAGCCTGTGAAAATGTAGGTCAGTGCTTCAATGCAATAAGAAAAAAGCATGACCATTCGAGTGAAAGACAGAAGGGAAGTAATTACAAAGTATAGATTAAATAAGCATCAGATAACAAGCCAAATAATAAGCATCAACACATGGCGATAAAGGAAAACAATTAAGGCAGTGGATTGTAGCTGTTCCCAAACTTGTCAAGAGTTCCCCCTCCTTCCTGGGTAACCTGAATGAGGCTCTATTTCTGGAAACCTGCTTTTTCCATGTGCTCAGGGCTCAGCACTTCCTCCACTGGGGCTACTCATTGACCTGGGGGTTAGTGGGGGCCTAGTTCATGCCACAGGCTTTTTAGATTTAGAAGCAATTTGTGGATTCTAGAAGAAGGAAAGCAATCATTGAAAGTCCCCAAGCCTTGCATAAAAGTCATCAGCCCAGCACAGCAGTACCCATAAAATCCTGCCCAAACTCCACAACAAAATCCTCTGTTAAAACAAAACAAACAATAAAAGCAGAGCAGGCAGCCAGGCTGTAGTCAGGCATTGATCAAACAATAACAAATTCAAGTTCAAAGTCAAACTCTAGTGCTGGTTCTAACTATAGCAAATAAGAATAAAATCAAAATTACTAATTAGCCTGATTTATTATGTGTGTGGTAACAGATTTCATTATGCTATGTTAAAACATTGAATCAAGTAGGCTCATCCAGCTGGACTGATCTCACCTTGGTGAATTATTGGAAAATATAGTATTATGGACTTTTTAAATTATATGTTGAGTGTGTATTTAATGGTACTTTACCAAGTGGTAGGCAACCCAGGTTTGAGCTCAACCTCCACTGCACTGAAGGAAGCTTTGGTGCCATGGCTTCTCTCATTCTCTCTCTTTATCCACCCTTCCCTTCCTCCTTTTCTGTCTCTATTTTCAAACTCAAAAGAACAGAGATCTGATGAAAACAAAAAGTCTCTGCCTAATGTGGGTCTAATGCGTGTTTGAGCATGGATAGTTGACCCCCCAGAAGTTTGTCTGCCAGTCTCCCACAGGCATGCCAGCCACTGTGGTTGAGTGAGATGGGCTGGAGTATGAGGGGAATTCCAACCAGCCTATTAGTCTCACCACATCACCCCACCCCTCTTCCCTCTGGTGGGTTTCACCTTCTTTAAATTTCTATTTCCCCGTTCCTGCATCACCCTCCATACCTTCTCATTGCCTTTTCTCTTTTTCCTTATAAGGAGATAGTGGTCTCATTGGCCGGCTTGGCTCCCTTCCCCTGCACGGCTACCCCTTTATAAACTTGTAACTGAAACAATAAATGTTCTGTCCACTGTCATGGTGCCCTGAGGTGGTTTGTTATACCATCTGCTGCCACGGTATGCTGGAAGACTGCTCAGTGAGCTCACTCCTGCCACCACTGGCCCAAGATTCCACATTCTCTGTCTATCTCTGGTGGCCAATGGGCCAGACAATGAAGTGGGAGCCGGGCTGGATCATCCCCCGAGGAACCTGACAGCCTAAGGGTAGCTATCCCAATACTTTTATATTTCTTCTCTTTCCATTGTCAATTTACTGTTAAGAGATGGGAGAGTGAAAGAAGTTTCGAGAAGGCTTGGTGATAGAGATATCTTCTAGCCATGTGTCAGGACACTAGACAAGGTCTGTGTTCGTTTTTCTACTAATTTACTCAGACAAGTTAACTTATGTTTCAATGTACAAACTATTGTAAAACATTAATTCCCCAATAAAGAAATACATTTTTTTAAAAAAGGTTAAGGCAGAGAGTATCTCCCAAACTTGAAGAAAATATGTAAATACAATTTACCTCATTGATCAGACCAAGGCTCCATATATATTCATATTTAGCACAGGAACTTAGGTAACCCCTGATTTCCTATCATTCTGAGTTCATAGTCCATGATCTTAACTTGGACCACTCCAGGCTACATTCATTTCAGGACCATTTTTTCTCAAGTGGTAGCATAGGATAATCTAGCCTCTCTTCACAGAGTGGCTCACTTCTTATGATTGCTACTTTTTTTTTAAATTTTTTATTTAAGAAAGGATTAATGAACAAAAACATAAGGTAGGAGGGGTACAACTCCACACAATTCCACCCATTCCCCATAACCCACCCCCTCCCATGATAGCTTTCCCATTCTCTAGCCCTCTGGGAGCATGGACCCAGGGTCGTTGAGGGTTGCAGAAGGTAGAAGGTCTGGCTTCTGTAATTGCTTCCCCACTGAACATGGGCGTTGACTGATCGGTCCATACTCCCAGTCTACCTCTCTCTTTCCCTAGTAAGGTGTGTCTCTGGGGAAGCTGAGCTCCAGGACACATTGGTGGGGTCTTCAATCCAGGGAAGCCTGGCCAGCATCCTGATGGCATCTGGAACCTGGTGATTGAAAAGAGAGTTAATATATGAAGCCAAACATGTTGTTGAGCAATCATGGATCCCAAGCTTGGAATAGTGGAGAGGAAGTGTTAGGGAGGTACTCACTGCAAACTCTAGTGTACTTCTGCTTTCAGGTATATATTTTGCAGTAGTTTATGGATACGTGTGCACATAAGCTCTCTCTCACAGAAACTGGTGTATATCTAGGTTATGGGACTTTGTTAGAAAGTGAACTACCTGAGATGAAATTAGAGTGTACTATAAAAGGAAAGGTCTCACCCGAGTAATGAAGCTGAAGGGTTGTCATTCCACACGTGAAGTCTCTGGATACATTCTGAGGTGAAGCATGTTGAGGTGGCAATCATTGCATTGGTTAGGTTGTGATCGGCGGATGCAATATTATTTGGTTTGGATTGGGAGATGCATACGGGAAAGTGGGCCCTATCCAAGGGTTCCAGGACTGGGGGAAGTAGGGCTCCATAGTGGAGATGGGAGGTTCCTGCTGTCTTAGGGTTCAAAAAGACAATCGATAGTTAATATTATCATCACATTATTTGTTAATTGGATTAACTTTGAAAAGTCCCTTTGTTATGGTTTGCTGTACAGTATCCAGTATCTTGTATATAGCTGTGCTATTGGATGCTTCTAATCTACTTGGTCTAGGCTTTTGAGAGAGTCCGCATATCAAATACACAGCCTATATATTAAAAAGATTCAGTTTGTCTTTTGAGAAACTTTGAGACATACAATTGATTTCCCCCCTCTCATATTAATTAACTACTGGTTTATATGTCTACATTTTGATAGGAGTGTACATAAACACCATTCCCACCACCAAAGGACTGTGACCCATCCCTCCCGCCCAATCCCACCCCCCACTGGCCCAGGAAGCTGCATGTCTACCCCTCACCACTGGGTTTTTACTTTGGTGCCCTACTTACAATTTGATCAGGTCCTGCTTTTAGTTTCCCTTTCAGATCTTCTAAGTCAGCTTCTGTTGATGAGTGGGATCATCCCATACTCATCTTTATCTTTCTGACTTAGCTCACTTAACATAATTCCTTCTAGCTCTGTCCAAGATGGGTCAGAGAAGGTGGGTTCATTGTTCTTGATAGCTGCATAGTATTCCATTGTGTATATATACCACAGCTTTCTCAGCCACTCATCTGATGTTGGGCACCTGGGTTGCTTCCAGGTTTTAGCTATTATGAATTGTGCTGCTATGAACATAGGAGTACACACCTCTTTTTGGTTGGGTGTTATGGAGTCCTTGGGGTATAACCCCAGGAGAGGAATTACTGGATCATATGGAAGGTCCATGTCTAGCCTTCTGAGCATTTTCCAGACTGCTCTCCACAGAGGCTGTACCAATTTACATTCCCACCAGCAATGTAAAATGGTTCCTCTGTCCCCACATCCTCTCTAGCATTTGTTGCTGCTGTCCTTTTTGATGTATGCCATTCTTACAGGAGTGAGGTGGTATCTTAGTGTTGTCTTACTTTGCATTTCTCTGACAATCAGTGACCTAGAGCAGTTTTTCATATGTTTGTTAGCCTTTTGGATCTCCTCTGAGGTGAATGTTTTGTTCATTTCCTCTGCCCATTTTTGGATGAGGTCATTTGCTTTTTGGGTGCTAAGTTTGCTGAGCTCTTTATATATTTTGGTGATTAGTTTCTTGTCTGATGTCTGGCATGTGAAGATCTTCTCCCATTCTGTGAGGGGTCTCTCTTTTTGTTTAATAGTTTCTTTGGATGTGCAGAAGCTTTTCAATTTGATGTAGTCCCATTGGTTTGTTTCTGCTTTAGTCTTCCTTGCAATTGGGTTTGATTCATCAAAGATGTCCTTGAGGTGTATGTGGGAAAGTGTTTTACCAATGTTTTCCTCTAAGTATTTGATTGTTTCTGGTCTGACATGTAGGTCTTTGATCCATTTGGAGTTGATTTTTGTTTCTGGTGAGATAAAGTGGTTCAATTTCATTCTTCTGCATGTTTCAACCCAGTTTTCCCAGCACCATTTATTGAAGAGAGCCTCCTTTTTCCATTTAATCCTTTGGGACCCCTTATCAAAAATTAGATGCCCATAGGTGTTGGGATTTACTTCTGGGCTTTCAATTCTGTTCCACTGGTCTGTGTGCCTATTTTTGTTCCAGTACCATGCTGTTTGGATGATGATGGATTTATAATATAGTTTAAGGTCTGGGAGTGTAATGCCTCCATTTCCGTTTCTTTTCCTTAAGATGGTTTTGGCAATTCTAGGTGTTTTCAGGTTCCAGATAAATGATTGTAGTGTTTGTTCTATTCTCTTAAAGAAGCTTGGTGAAACTTTGATGGGTATTGCATTAAATTTGTATATAGCTCTGGGGAGAATATTCATTTTGAAGATATTTATTCTTCCAATCCATGAGCATGGGATATCTTTCCATTTCTGGTATCAGTTTCTATCTCCTTGAGTAGCGACTCATAGTTTTTAGTATACAAATCTTTCACTTCTTTGATCAACTTTATTCCTAGGTATTTGATTGATTTTGCAGAAACAGTAAATGGGAGTGATTTCTGGATGTCTTCTTCTTCAGATTTAGTGTTTGCATAAAGAAATGCCACTGATTTTTGTACATTGATTTTGTAGCCTGATACCTTGCTATATTGCCTAATAACTTTCAGTAATTTTCTACTGGATTCTTTAGGTCTTTCTATGTATACTATCATATCATCTGCAAATAGTGAGAGCTTGAATTCTTCCCTTCCAATCTGTATCTCTTTGATTTCTTTCTCTTGCCTGATTGCTATGGTAAGAACTTCCAATACTATGTTGAAGAGTAACGGTGACAGTGGACAGCCCTGTCTAGTCCCCGATATGAGGGGGAATGCTTTCAGCTTCTGTCCATTGAGTATGATGTTGGCTGTAGGTTTGCTATATATAGACTCCACTATCTTGAGGAATTTCCCATCTATTCCCATTTTTTGTAGAGCTTTGAGCATGAATGGGTGTTGGATTTTGTCAAAGGCTTTCTCTGCATCTATTGAGATAATCATGTGGTTTTTGGCTTTGCTTTTATTGATGTGGTGAATGACATTGATTGACTTATGGATGTTGAACCAGCCTTGCATTCCTGGGATGAATCCCACTTGGTCATGATGAACAATCTTTTTGATGTGTTGCTGTAACCGGTTGGCCAAGATCTTGTTTAATATTTTAGCATCTATGTTCATCAGAGGTATTGGTCTGTAGTTTTCCTTTTTTGTTGTGTCCCTATCAGCTTTTGGTATCAGGATGATGTTGGCTTCATAAAAGGTGGAAGGGAGTATTCTTGTTTCTTCAATCTTATGGAATAGCTTAAGAAGTATGGGTATTAACTGTTCCTGAAAGTTTTGTAGAATTCGTTTGTGAAGCCATCTGGTCCAGGACTTTTGTTATTGGGGAGATTCTTAATAACGGTTTCAATTTCATTGTCTGTGATTGGTGCATTTGGATTTTTTAGTTCTTCTTGGTTCAGTTATGGAAGTGCATAGGTTTCTAGGAATTGTTCCATTTCTTCCAGATTCTCTAGCTTGGTGGCATATAGTTCTTTCAAGAAGTTCTGCAGGATTATCTGGATTTCTGTGGTGTCAGTTGTGATATCTCCTGCATCGTTTACAATTCTATTAATTTGAGTCTTCTCTCTTTTTTGTTTGGTGAGTCTGGCTAGGGATTTGTCAATTTTGTTTAATCTTTCAAAGAACCAACATTTGGCTTCATTGATCTTTTGTATAATTCTTTTATTTTCGATGTTGTTGATTTCTGCTCTAACTTTAGTGATTTCTGTCCTTCTGGTTGCTTTAGGGTTCCTTTGTTCCTCTTCCTCTAGGTCCTTGAGGTGTGCAGTAAGGTCGTTCATTTGTGCTTCTTCTTAGTGTTTAATATGTGATTGTATGGCTTCTTTCAGTAAGTGCTTAATGTATTTAGATGGTCCCTCGTTGGGTGCATAGATGTTAATAACTGTTAAGTCTTCTTGGCTGATTGATCCTCTAATCATTATGTAATGTCCTTGCCTATCTTTTATTACTTTATTTAATTTAAAATCTATCGTGTCTGAGATGAGAATGGTTGTTCCTGTCCTTTTTTTGGTCCGTTAGCCTGTATGATAGTTTTCCATCCTTTCACTTTAAGTCTGTGTTTATCTTGTTGTGACAGATGGGATTCTTGCAAGCAGCATATGGTTGGATTATGTTTTCTCATCCATCCCCCCACCCTGTGCCTTTTGATGGGTGAGTTTATGCCATTGACATTTATTGATATTATGGATTTAATGTATTGTAGTGCCATTGTTCTAAAAAAAATTTGTTTACTCTGATATATTGCAAGTATTATAGTGATGTTCTTGTTTCTAAGAGGTCTTTAGTACCTCTTTCAGGCCCGGCTTGGTGATGGTTGCCTCCTTTAACTGTTGTTTGTCTAAGAAGGTTTTGATCCCTCCATCTAGCTTGAATGAAAGTCTAGCAGGATATATTATCCTTGGTTGAAACCCTTTTTCATTCAGGGCTCGATAGATATCTTGCCACTCCCTTCTGGCTTTTAGAGTTTGAGTTGAGAAATCTGCAGATAATCTTATGGGTTTTCCCTTGTATGTGACTTTTTGTTTCTCTCTTGCAGCCTTTAGGATCCTTTCTTTATCCTTACTTCTTCTCATTGTGACTATGATGTGTCTTGGTGTCTTCAGGTCTGGGTTGATTCTGTTTGGTACTCTCTGGGCCTCTTGAACCTTGATATCCTTTCTGTTATTCAGGTCTGGGAAGTGTTCTTGTATTATTTCTTCTAGAATGTTTGCTTCCCCTTCCTCTCTTTCTTCCTCTGGCAGGCCAATTATACGAATGTTACTTCTTTTGATATCATCCCATATGTCTCTGTTGTTGTTTTCAGTGTCTCTCAATCTCTTTTTAAGCTCTGTCACCTCTTTCTTAGTTTTCTCTAACTCATCTTCTGTCTGACTAATTCTGTTTTCTGCTTCTGTTAGTCTGATTTCCCTTGCCTCAGCTTCTTTCTTCATTACAGCTATTTCAGCTTTCAGTTCTCTAATTGCCTCAAGATAATCAGTATTTTCCTTGTGGGTCTCAACTGTTGTTTCCCTAATACTGCCATTCCTTTCCTACAATGTTGTTTTCATTTCTGTGATTAATAAGTTTATTATTGCTTGCATACTTTTCTTATCTATGGTTACTTCTGGATGATTTGTAGTTTCTTCTGGGATCTTGTCTTCATTCATTGGAGTAGCAGTTTTATTTGTTTTTAATCTACCCATTATTTATGTGTTTCTCTTTTTTTATGCTCTGTTGTTCCTCAGTTGTTGTGTCTTGAGTACAAGTAACACTGTACTAAATACCTTTATGACAATTGCACTCACCAACCTCTGGAATTACAGTACCAACTGAAGTAAGTATTGAAGTAGTTTAATCATTACCAGTTAGCCAAACAATTTTTCCAGTCCATGAAAAAATAGTAACCAAATCCCAGTGAAGAATGAGAAAAGAAAGAGAGGATAGCAAGAATAGACAGTTATGCAAATCTACTATCCACTGTATATTCTAGGGGTAACATAGGGGAAAGGGAACTAGAGCAGAGATACACACATAGAGAGTCCACTCTGTGTCAGATTTTTTGCCCAAGGTAATTCAGAAATTCAGAAAGGCAAAGAAGAAAGAAGAAGTTTATGACAAGATTAAAAAGAGAGAGAGAGAGAGAGACAAGAGAGAGAAAAGGGAGAAGATAAGAAAAAGAGTTGTAATTAAAGAGCAGTGAAAGGAATTTCCCAAATGTATATCAGCGAATTCAAAAAAAAAAAAAACACCCTGTTTGGTGGTATGGGGTATCCTGCTAGGAGCTGGTCTCCAGGAACTGCTTGGGGGGGGGGGGGGGAAGGATGTATGCTTGAAAATTAAAAGGAAGAAAAAAGAATTTTTCCCCTACTCTAATTCTTAACCCAAATTAAGTTATAGTCATCTCTTTGTCACCGTTATGACACCTTATTGGCTGGCCTGCTAAAGGCAGAAAATCCTATTGTT